>NC_052349.1:93811089-93946740 GCF_009727055.1 Benincasa hispida | reverse complement strand
CCGCATGCGTCCATCGCATAGGAGTTGCGATCGTCAAGCGATTGCAGTCATCGTGTAGAAGTTGCGGTAATTAAGCGAATGTAGTCATTGCAAGATTGCGTCTACACGATGATAACCATAATAGAGGGATGAGTGTAAGGTTAGTGGAATGGAAGCATCAACGCATATCTCAGGAAAATCAAAAGATGATGTTGACATTTCACCTACCACGCCGTTACCAGCAGAGATTTAGAAAAGGACCATCACGTCGCGAATGTCAAAATCAGAGCAGGTCCATTAATGTTGTCGGCGATCAAGCTTTATAAATAGAAGCCGGTGAGCAGAATTTCATTTTATCCAAGTTTTGGCCTTCGGGCGGATTCTTGTGATCCAAACGATCGTGTTAGAAGAAAGTTTGAGAGTTCTTCATCTCCTTCACCTATTCTGAGTGACGACCAGAGCCTTCGCTGGAGTTAGATCTCGAGAGAGTCAGCTTCACCGCCCTTATATGGCACCACCAGCAGCCTTGATACACATCCGCTGGAAGCAAGACATTGCTTCCAGCTGGTCCTTTCATTTTCTCTTCCTTTCTTATATTGTATTATATTACATTATGCCTTGAGAAATTAATACATTTTGTGAACAATGCATTTCTATAATTTCCTTCGACTCCATCTCCATCTTCACTACTTAGCATATTTAACCTTTATTGCATCACTTCGTGAGATTGCTAGAGTATCGCATACTTAATCATGCGGCATAGGAATATAAAGCATGTAGCAAACCACCGAGAGTTGTGCGTTGTGTGAGTGTTGTGAGAAAACCTTATTTGCTTAGTGTGAAGCTGTAGCAATGTCTGTCTATAGGCGGACACAACGCTTGTCTATGAGTAAAGTCAGCAACAACTAACTGTCCGGGAGGGTAAGTGGTTGGTCGCATTAAGCAATGTAAGCAAGTATTCACTAGAGATAGGAATAATCTTACGTCAGTCAAGTTTATGCAGTTACCTTGTCTTATGAGCGCATCATTCATCATTTAGGCATACTTGAAAGAGTAGTCTAAAAACCAAATCTAAGACTCGAGAGAGCGGATTGGAATGCATAAACGAGAATGGGGAACTTAGGAATAAGTTTCGTTTGCTATTACACAGCGTATGCACCCTACGGAGAGGATATTGCATGCATCCAAGAGGTAGGATATGGTAGTATGCGGTCATCTTATTTATGTGTGGGAGCACATGAGCAGGAATAGAGACTTAGGAATAAGGCCTCTCGACACTTCGCATATACATCGCATGCGTCCTAGAGTTAGACTCAAGTGTGTGTAGCATGATCGCATAAATTACGTTGGCTAAGGTTGCCCTTGTGGTCAAACTTAGGCTTGCGATGAAGACATTCTCACGTTTTATCTATTTTTCCATGCATTTACCACCCGTCAACAATTGTCGTGTCTCTACCTCTCATTCATACTTCCAATGATTTGTCTATTAGTTAGGAGAAGGAGTAGTTATTAGCTTATACTCTCCATCATTCTTTTATTCATCCACTGCAAACATATCGCCGCATAGCATTTAGTTACAAGTCCCTGAGTTCGACCTCGGATCACCTGAGAAACTTGCGTTCGCGTTATACTTGGCATGAGCGCAAGAAAACTTGTGACAGGAATGCAAGGTCATCGCATACATTCGTAAACGCATAGTTTCATTCAAACGCATGACCACTGACGCATGAGAATCAACACATACCTTAAGACATGCATCACATAATTGCATTCACTAATTTTCGTCACCAAGTTTTTGGCGCTGTTGCCGGGGAACTTGGCAGCTAATTATTTGTTGAGTTTTGTGTCTCTGCAGGCAACCTTTTTATCATGGGAGTATTGTAGCTTGTGCGATCAAGTTGCAAACAATATTGAAGTGTAGGCGATGCGCCGAAAGCCAATATTGACCCCAGGCTAGAAGGGCAATCAGTCGCATGAGCTGAAGGTAGTTCTAAGCACATGGTGGCCAACATGCGCCCAACAATTATCGGAAGTTCCAATGGTCAGGGCAAGCTCTTGGCCTAAGCAGTTGAGAGCAATCTTCTGCATGGGAGACTCCTTGCGGTGACAACACTTCAATTTCTCCAAGGACGTTTTCTACTCTATCTTTACCTTGCTTTTCTAGTTTAGTTTATTTTTCTTGTTATTTTGGATATGCAGCTGCTTCCTTGGTTGTGGTGCGTTTTCAACTTGTAGGTGCGAAAATAATTCTCCTCGGTGCGCAGTTACAACGGAAGAATTCCCACCATCTTTCAACGCGTGGCTTCGATCGCATGAATTCCAACGCATGATCACATGCATTATTTTGTCTAAGGTCTTTTTCTTGTTATCTTTTATGCATTATCCTTTTGAAATTCTTCTTGTCCGATTGCGTTCTTTTGTGATGCATCTATGATGGTATGTATAATTTACCGCATCTGCTTACTAAGCATCGCAAGGCTCACCTTACTTTTAATAGCTTCTTCAAATTTTGAAAGTCTTAAGTTTTATTATGTACAAACCTTTGCTCAAACATTTATTACCGCATTCCTGTTGAGTTTGTTTTTAGCTTGTGGCGGAGTGCTGCCAACCTCTAAGTTTGGGGGTGGCAGCGATCCTGGAGAATTTCGTTCATTACATTTCGATCATTCCTTCAATATATACATAATAACATACATATATATATATATACATATATATATATATATTATATATATATATATATATATATAAAGGCACTTACCCGTAGTTGGATGTCCGCATGACACATGTGGGGGCAAGCCAAAACGAAGGTAAGTCGCCAGGATCAATGCATAAGCGCAACTTCTCTGTCAGGCGCAAGCCAAATTAAGCAAAACAAGAGTTGAGTTGAATATGGAACGCAACCGAAGTTGGATGCCCGCATGACACACGTGGGGTAAGCCAAAACGAAGAGCGTAACCAGGTTCAACGCCGCATTCGAATAAGTAATCGCAAAGTTTTGATTTGTTTTGAACGGACGCATTCTCAAAAGCTAAACGTAAAGTTACGGGGGATGAATAAAACGTTTTTGAGCAAAGGCTTGCCGGATTTAAACTTAGAAAAGTTCTTTTTGAAGAAGTAGTCGAAGTGGAGGAGAGCGTTGCGGCCATGGTCAAGGGTATGAGTAAATTATATTCTGAGAGGCTAGTCATCGCAAAGGAAAGCCAGCAAGTGAGTTAGAATTTCTTGAGCATAACGCATGCTTGAAGACAAGCATGATTCTAAATTTGGGGGTGTGATGACGGGCATAAATCCACGTCATCTTAGGCCTTTTATTTAGAATTATGAAGGCTGTTAAGTAGAATATGCAGCAATTATGTTAGGAATTCATGAGAAAATGAGTTTGCGTCGTTCAACATTAAGAATCTCGGCTAACCCACTATTATGCGTTATTATGCGTTCAATTGTCTATTTTTGTAGTTAACGCAAAAAGCGGACACAGACGCGGAAGCCGGGCTATCACATAAACGACCGCATGTAGAGAACTTCTCCATCGCAAAGGCAAACGCATACGTTCAACGCATGGGTATTTCGGTAATCAACCGCATACGTCCATCGCATAGGAGTTGCGATTGTCAGGCGATTGTGGTCATCGTGTAGAAGTTGCGGTAATCAAGTGAATGCAATCATTGCAAGATTACGGCTACACAATGATAACCATAATAGAGGGATGAACGTAAGGTTGGTGGAATAGAAGCATCAACGCATATCTCGGGAAAATCAAAAGATGATGTTGACATTTCACCTACCACGCCATTACCAACAGAGATTCAGAAAAGGACCATCACGCCGCGAATGTCAAAATCAGAGCAGGTCTATTAATGTTGTCGGCGATCAAGCTCTATAAATAGAAGTCGATGAGCAAAATTTCATTTTATCCAAGTTTCGGCCTTTGGGCGGATCCTTGTGATCCAGACGAACGCGTTAGAAGAAAGTTTGAGAGTTCTTCATCTCCTTCACCTATTCCGAGTGACGACCTTCATTTTGACATTGCCAGAAATTAATACATTTTGTGAACAATGCATTTCTATAATTTCCTTTGACTTCATCTCCATCTTCACTACATAACATATTTAACCTTCATTGCATCACTTAGTGAGATTGCTAGAGTATCGCATACTTAATCATGCGGCATAGGAATATAAAGCATGTAACAAACCACCGAGAGGTGTGTGTTGTGTGAGTGTTGTGAGAAAACCTTATTTGCTTAGTGTGAAGCTGTAGCAACACCTGTCTATAGGCAGACGCAATGCTTGTCTATGAGTAAAGCCAGCAACAACTAACTGTCCGGGAGGGTAAGTGGTTGGTTGCATTAAGCAATGTAAGCAAGTATTCACTAGAGATAGGAATAATCTTACGAAGTTTATGTGGTTACCTTGTCTTATGAGCGCATCATTCATCATTTAGGCATACTTGGAAGATTAGTCTAAAAACTAAATCTAAAACTCGAGAGAGCGGATTGGAACGTATAAGCAAGAATGAGGAACTTAGGAATAAGCTCCGTTTGCTATTACACAGCGTATGCACCCTACGGAGAGGATATTGCATGCGTCCAAGAGGTAGGATACGGTGGTATGCGGTCATTTTGTTTATGTGTGGGAGCACATGAGTAGGAATAGAGACTTAGGAATAAGGCCTCTCGACACTTCGCATATACATCGCATGTGTCCTAGAGTTAGGCTCAAGTTTGTGTAGCATGATCGCATAGCTTGCATTGGCTGAGGTTGCCCTTGCGGTCAAGCTTAGGGTTACGATGCAGACATTCTCACGTTTTATCTATTTTTCCATGCATTTACCACGCGTCAACAGTTGCCGTGTCTCTACCTCTCATTCATACTTCCAATGCTTTGTCTGTTAGTTAGGAGTAGGAGTAGGTATTAGTTTATACCCTCCATCATTCTTTTATTTATCCGCCGCAAACACATCACCGCATAGCATTTAGTTACAAGTCCTTGAGTTCGACCTCGGATCACCCGAGAAACTTGTGTTTGCGTTATACTTGGTGTGAGCGTAAGAAAACTTGTGACAGGAACGCAAGGTCATCGCATACATTTGTAAACGCATAGTTTCATTCCAACGCATGACCATCGACACATGAGAATCAATGCATACCTTAAGACATGCATTGGATAATTGCGTTCACTAATTTTCGTCACCAATAGCCTATAAACTTAAGCATGTTCATCTAATCTGTGCTACAAGGGTAAATTCAAAGCATGGACGATTACAAGGATGCGTGTGAGCTTGAATTTAACTAGCTAAGACTTGCGATCGTGATAGGAGCGTCAATTTAACACATAAAAGCAAGTCTAATTTAAAGAAGATTCAAGAAAAAAACATAATTCTAATTTAAAGCACAAAATTGAATAGAAAACTCATTAAAACATAAGAATGTTCAATCCAAGAACTAAATAAAAGATTACCTCATCGATTCATAGACAACCCGATGGGATACAATCCAAAACATGTCCATAATCCAAAAATAAAATAAAAACTAACCTAAAGATACTGAAAATTAAAGGAAAAGGAAGAAGGATGAAGTTTTATTTCGGCCTCCATCAATTCGGCCTCCTAAATTTGACATGGTTTTACCTAGAGCCGAGGAGAAGAATATATAGAGATCAACGCAGCTTTGCAACGTTGATGCGACTGAAGGGAAACGCTAGGCAAGAAGTCCAAGGCATGGCCAACGCTCACTTGCGCCACGCCTCGTTGCTTGTCCATCAATGGTCGCAGTATCGCAACGCTCTAGGGAAGCGTTGTAACACTGATGCTTCTGTCTTTCAGCGTTGAAGTTCAAACATTAAGATGCGTTGGAACGCTGGCGATGATACAACTCTAGAGCATCATGACACTTGGAGTAGCGTTGCAACGCTGAGTCCTTTGCCAGATCGATGACTTGATACTCGATGCTCGTTGATTTGGTAGCATTTTCTTGATTACTTGATAGCCCTTTACTCGATGGTACTCGATGATGCTTGATGGTTGATCATACTCAGTGGAACTCGATGGCATTTTGGTAATTTCAGCTCCTTTAAAGCCCAGATGTTCAAATCAACTTCGAATTGCTTCAAATTAATCCTGTTCTTCACCAAATGATTAATTCTACCTCTTGATTGCTTGGTACCTACAAAATAGAAAAATAAACACATAAAATCCACTAACGAGACCGAATTAAGCTAGGAATAATAGCTCTTTTTTAGAGCTATCAACTACCATATCCTCTTTGCCTTTGCTCCTAGTCAACCCCACGGTGAATGATACTTGGAGATGGGATCTTGATAAATCTGATTAGTTCTCTTCGAATCAATCAGTCAGCATATTGCCTTTGGAGGACAATTTGAATGCTTCTCTCTTGAGAACATTTGGAAAGCTCCCACCCCTAAAAAGGTTTGGTTCTATCTTTGAGAAGTTAGTCACAGTAGCATTAATACTGTGGATCTTCTCATAAAAAAAAGCCCTCCATGGATTTCTTGGCTCCTAATTGGTGTGTTCTTTTCCATCAAAATAGTGAATCCATTATGCATCTTTTGGTCTTTTATGACTTTTCTCAATCTTTTTGGGAGAGAATTTTGTGGTGCTTCAACTATCATTTGGTCTTCCAAACGACCTTCTCACTTTACTGAATTCACTTCTTATTGGTTACCTATTTAAAGCAAAGAGAGAGATTCTATGGACCTTCATTATCAAAGCTTATTTATGGCTCATATGGAATGAACGAAACAATGGGGTCTTTGAAGATAGAGAGACGAATTTCCCTCGCTTCTTTGATCATCTATTGTATATTGCTCTCACTTGGTATAAACTCACTCCAACTTTTTGTAATTACAATTTTACATCTCTTATATTTTACAGTAGAATATTATTATGTAATGTGACATGACATCTTATCTTTTTGTAATTTCATACCATCAATAAAATTATTTCTGACTATTTCTCATTAAAAAAAACAAAACTTAAAGATGTTAAACTTTTGGAAGTTTCCACATATTTTTAAAACTTTTAAAATATTAGGATTATTTTTAAAATAAAGTATAAAATTTTAGAATATTTTCTAAATGTTTTTCTAGAAATGGTGGAAGATTTGAACAGGTATTTTGATCACCAACACATACCATACACCTATTAAATACACAATTGAAAGCCAATTAAGTAACACAAATTAAGTCCTAGTTGAGCTATGATTGAGCGTATTAGACAAACTTTAACTAAGAATATTTTATTAAAAATAGAAAGAAAAAAAAATTTTAGTCTCCAAATTTTTAAGTATATGTGCATTTGGTCATTGAGTTTAAAAATATAACTTTTTAGTTCTCTAATTTTTAAGAATAATTACGTTTGGTCCCTGAATTTTCAAAAGATACCTTTTTATATTTTAAATAATTATATGATATTTAAAATTAAAAATATTTTTAAAAAATAATTCTAGAGGGAAGAGAATTCTTAAAAAGTATTTTTCTAAATTACAATGTCATATAATTATTTAGAATAATAATAATAATTTATATATATACTATATTAAAAGGGCCAAAATGGGAGAATCTTTGAATTCCAGTTTTGCCCTTCATTCTTCAACATATATCCATTATACCGATTTCAGGGTTTTTTCCCCTCTAAATAAAATTAAGATTGAATTGTTAGTTATAAAGGGTTAGTTAATGATTTGATCTAATTTTCATCTTTTTATGATTGTTATGATTATGATGTACGCTCAAGTTTCATTTAATTCTCACCCCCTAATTCTTTCAAGGGGAGAATTTTATATTTATTCTTCCCATTTTGTACTGTAATTCCCTATTCGTGGTTAGCTTTTTTAAACCATTGGACATGGACGAGCAATTGAAGGAGACAGAAGGTGATGACGAATTTGATTAAGGATAGTGAACGTGAATCCAAGCAAAGAAAAAACCGCAATAGTATGAACTCAATCGTAGTTTCATAAATGAAGAAGGGAGTAAGACGAAGAGGTGGATTCACTCTCAGATTCTTTCTCAGTTTCCTTACTCACACAAATTAATTGCGGAATCATCCCATTATTATTTCTTGAATCATAAGTTTTTAGTTTTTCTTTATTTAATCTTGTTATATATATATATATATATTAAATCACTTGTTTGGTTGAAAAGGGTTTAAAGTGGAGCTTCGGGTTGCGTGCAAGTAAAAAAGAAAAAAAGAAAAGAAACCCAGCCCTTCACCCCTTCGTGCGCCGACCCCTCCCCCCCTCCAAGCCCTCTTCTCCCAGCCACGCAAGGAGACTCCACTTCCCACCCGTAGCCGCCGCCGACCGCTCACCAGAAGACGTCGCCGTTCGAGTCTCGCCCGTTAGTTTCTTATGCAGAGTCGCGAACAGGACAGCAACAAACGGAGCAAAGAACAAAACCGACAAAACAAAATCTTGAGTTTTAATTGTCACAAGATAAAACAACCAAAAAGAAAATCTATTTGGAATGCACCGTTATCGATTAGAATACACACCCTTTCTAACTGACTACTCGGAAAACAAAACGGGAAAGCTTTTGATTGAAGAATGGAAGAAAGTAAAAAATGACATGTGAATCTAAACTATTTTTATAGGCCTTTGGAATTGTGGAAGAAAGAGCCACAGAACATGCGAGGTGCCTCAAACGAGGGCGTGTCGAAAAAGGTGGCGGAAGACGCGTGCGGAGGACCAAGTTTTTCCTCTTTTAATTATTAAAAGAGATAAAAAAAAAATAAAATAATAATATTTTTTATTAAAAAATAATAATCACACACGCCTCGCCCGGACGGATGGTGGTAGCGACGCGTGTGGGACATCCACCGAACTCACATTAGTCTATCTTCTCACTCTCTTCCCCAACCAAAGGTTGGTTCCCTCTTATTTTTTAAAATTAAATTTTCACCCCTCTTATTTTTGAAAATTAAATTTTCACCCAACAATCCCCCATTGAAAATTTAAACAAAAGATAAAGAAACATTTTTTTTTCATCGAACAGTTTCAGTTTATACAACACTGTGCATAAGCAAAAGTGTCTTACGGCTTGAACATTTATGTAGTGTAGATGATTCAGAATATACTAATGTAACCTTTGGTTTTGAACTCTATCTCTAACAGCATCTAACGCTCTAAAGAATTTGCCTAAAAACTCCATAGGAAGCGACCCTCACTTCCACATTCACGTAGGTGAGTCTATCAAGGGTACTCCTAGGCACCCCACTTGTCATCAAGTATACCTTCAGGATATCATCCTTAAACCCTAAGCTCTGTGTTTGGTTTAGCATGATTCACTATATATCAAACCTTACCAGTTCAAAGGATCTGCCAATTTTCATCGGTTTGTATATGAGGGTTGGTAAAAAAATCCCCGAGGCCCCAACCTGTTCAGGTCGGAGATTCCCCGGTTTGACCGAGGATGGGATCAAACAAGGGAAAATATTTGGGTCTCGTCCAAGGATGGGGACGGTATCCCATTAATCTCCGATCCCGATTGTTATATTTATTATTTTATAAATATATATTTGTAATATATAAAAGAATTGATTTATATATATGTTTACTCTTTATTGTTCGGCCAACGCCCAAAACTTGAAAACTAAAAAAACCCCTAAATTAAACACTATTCAACCCTAAATTAAAAAGCCCAGTTGACTGCACCAAAAAGTTTCCCTTTCCACCTTCCCTTCTGTTTTGGCGAAGACCGAAGTCAGAAGTGCCCTACCGCCAACCGCCAGCTCCTACCCTCCTTACCTACCGAGTACGAGTACTGACTATCGTGCCGTCTGCCTACGTCTGTGAGTTCGTGAGCCAAGCGTCTGGGTGTTGCGCGTCTGGCCATCTGGGCTAAGGGCGAAGTGACTGGACTGAAGCCAAACTCTGAAGGGTCTGGCCCGCCGTCTGGTTGTTGCGTCTAGCCATCTGGGTGAGTGTGAAGGAAGACCGAGCATCTGGCCGTCTGGGTGTTGCGTCTAGCCGTCTGGGTGAGCGTAAAGGAAGACCGAGCGTTTGGGTGAAGACTGAAGGCAACTGTCGACTGGCCGTGTCTGGGTGTTGCGTGAAGGAAGACCGAGCGTTTGGGTGAAGACTGAAGGTGACTGCCGACTGGCCGTGTCTGGGTGTTGCGTGAGCCATTTGAGTTCACTTTGGAAAACCTTAAAAACTAGACGTAATTAGTAATACCTAACAAGACTGTCTGTTCAAGGTAATACATGAGTTTGCTTTCAAGACTGTCCATTTGAAAAATAGAAGTATATATTTTGATTGTTTTGTTTTGTTTTCATTTGAAGTGAAGAAGACTTTGTGTTATTCCGAGAGGCGAGATCTGTCCGTTCAAGCTTCAAGCCGGTTCCGTCTGAGATTATTGTCGTTCAAGCCGGTAAAAATTTCTTTTGCCATTTGAAAAGTATGTTTGTGTATGTTTGAATGCTTTGAATTTTAGGCTTGAATATGTTTGAAAAATATGTTTTGAATTTTGAGGTTGAAGCTTTGTATATGTTTGAATGCTTTGAAATGTAAGTCCAAGTCTAAAGAGGGTTTTTAAATTAAATCTTTGGTAGGTTGAAAACAATGTCTTCATCACCTTCTACAAATGAAGATTCTCCAAGTCCAATTCCAAGTCCAATCGCAGATCCAACCCCAAATTCAATCCCAAATTCAACCCCAAATTTAACTCCATGCTCTTTGAATGATGATAAATTGAATGTTGATAATTGTGTTATTCTTGGTGAGGATATTGAGAAGGGATCTTTAAAGAGAAGATTGACATTGGTTGTTCGGAACCATTTTAAGAAACAAAAAATAGATGAAGTAGATAAGGCGGTTTGTAGTTATTGCAAACGAAAATTAGGGGTGAAAGTAAAAATGGAACCAAACATTTGCATGACCATATTAAGATATGTCCATATAAAGGACAAAAGGACAAAAGAACATACTATCCCTATTGAATCCTAACAGAGAGAAGAATAATATATTGAGTTTATATAACTTTGATCAGGAAGCTACAAAAAAAATATTAGCTAGGATGATAATAAAACATGAATATCCTCTTTCAATAGTTGAGCATGAAAGTTTTAGGGAATTTTTTAATGTCATCCAACCATTGTTTAAGATGGTGTCAAGAAACACAATAAAGAAGGAGATTTTGAAAATTTATGAGACTGAAAAGTTGAAAATCATGACATTGTTGAATGAGATCAAAGGAAAAATTGTCCTTACAACGGACATGTGGACTTCCAACAACCAAACAAAAGGTTATATGGTTGTCACTCCACATTTTGTTGATGATAGTTGGGTTTTGCAAAACAAAATAATTAGGTTTATATATGTCCCTTCTCCATGCACATCTGAGATGCTTCATAAAGAAATAATGGAATGTCTATTAGACTGAAATATTGATCGAAAATTGTCATCTGTAACTGTAGATAATTGTGGTACAAATGACTCCATGGTTAATATGTTTGTTGATAGTTTGTGTGAAACTTAATATTGGATGGGAGGATGGGAGTTTATTTTATATGCGGTGTTGTGCTCATATTCTGAACTTAATTGTGAAAGATGGGTTGACAGTGATAGGAGATGGGATCGAAAAAGTACGTAGTAGTGTGTCTTCTTGGGTGCATACACAAAAATAGGAGAAATTTGAGGAAACTACTCGACAGTTGAATGTTTATGATGGTTAGATATTGAGTCTTGATTGTTGTACTAGGTGGAATTCTACATATTTTATGTTAGCCACTACATTAAAGTACAAGGCCGTTTTTTATCGATTAAAACAATGAGACCAAAGTACAAATATTTGCTTTGGATCAAGATTGGGTATTAGAAAAAGCGATATATGAGAAACTGAAAATATTTCATCACGTGACTGAAATATTTTCTGGATAAAAAATCCTACTGCTAATCTTTTTTTTCCAAAAATTTGTAAATTGAAATTGGCTATTTCTGAGTGGACGAATTCTGACATTCAAAAGATAAGAGACATGACATTGTTGAATGAGATCAAAGGAAAAATTGCCCTTACAACGGACATGTGGACTTCCAACCACCAAACAAAAGGTTATATGGTTGTCACAGCACATTTTGTTGATGATAGTTGGGTTTTGCAAAACAAAATAATCAGGTTTATATATGTCCCTTATCCACACTTATGAGATACTTCATGAAGAAATAATGGAATGTCTGTTAGACTGAAATATTGTTCGAAAATTGTCATCTGTAACTGTAGATAATTGTAGTACAAATGACTCCATGATTAAATTGAAATTGGCTATTTCTGAGTGGACGAATTCTGGCACTCAAGAGATAAGAGACATGGCTTCAAATATAATTTCAAAGTTTGATAAGTATTGGAAGAAAATTCATGAGGTAATGGTCATAGTTGCAGTTTTAGATCCATATTACAAATTGAAGTGGATTGAGTTTTACTTCCCTAGAATTTATAGAGATAGTTTTTTTTCTTGAAGCGGAAAGGATTAAAAAAAAATTGTTCATATTTGGAAACGAAATATCAGCTGAAGCATGAAGGTGAAGGTGATGATTATCACTCTAAAAATTTAGATGGAACCTCATAGAATATAGAATTTGATGATTTTAATGATTATGACTTGTTTGTATCAAATTCCAATAATATGAATTAGAAGCGCATATTTGGATGAATCTGTCTTACCTCGAACATTTGATTTTAACATTTTGAGTTGGTGGAAATTGAATGGTGTTAAATATCCAATTTTACAAGAAATTGCAAGAGACATATTAGCCATCTCGTTATATTAGAGTCTGCTTTTAGAACCTGTGGTGGGATTGTAAGCCCATATGTAACAAACTTCATTTGAAGACGATAGAGGCTTTGATATGCGCTCAAAATTGGATTGCAACTAAAGTTTTGACAGTTAGTTTGTTTATTTTGTTTTACCTCTTTTTAGCATTTAATATATTAATAAATATTTTCTTTTATTACAAATATTTGATAATATAAGATACTAGCACGGGAAAAGAAATGGTTAAAATTTAGCAACTATTTTAGAAGATGCAGACGATTCTGATGAAGATGGCGTGGTGACTAAGGTATGCTTAAGGATTAACATTATTTTGTGGTCTAGTTTTTTTTTCTTTTTTTTTTTTGTAACATTATTTGTTAATTACATTTTAAATGTGGGAATGAATAATACTCACAACTGATGGAATGATGCCAAGAAAGGAGAAAAATTTGAATGTGAAGTCATCGTTGAAGAGAGAAAGACGAGTTTGATTGAATTTTAAGTTGTAAACTTATTTGAATGTATAAGACGTTTGCCTTTAATTGACTTTCTTATTCAAACTTTATTGAATTTTAAGTTGTAAACTTATTTAATGGATTTGTTAGCTTTTAAATTGTCAATTATGTTTATTTCATAGATTAGTCTATTATTTTTTGTTTATTTTCTGTAGACTAGTCAAATTTTAAATAAAATAACTTGAATTAAAAAATGAGGAATTCGATAAACTTATTTAATGGATTTTTTGTGGACTAATCAAATTTTAAATAAAAAAATGGAAAATCCCTGCAGATAAATGGGGAATGGAGCCCTACGAAGACCCTGTTTCCCCGATGGGGAATCTCCCCCCCTCCCCACCTTCAAATGGCAGGGACAGAGGCGGGGATGGGGGACGCCCCCCACCCCGCCCCTGCCCCGTTGCCAACCCTACCATATATGATCCACTTTAACTGCACCAGTAGTGAGAAACTCTCTAATGGTATTGTGCTTATGACGTATTTGTCGTTTCTTTTTGTTGTAGTAACGGTTTTGAACTTTTGCAATTGCTGCAGTACTATCGCAATGGATCAATATGGCTGGTACCGACTTTTCCCATAAGAGAATTTCTAATAGCAGACTTCTAAGTCAGCTTGCTTTTTCACTTGTTGTCATTTTTTACTCCATCGTAGATTGGCCTAAAATAGTCTGTTTCTTGGACTTCCAAGAGACTCCATCTGCTTTATTAAAGATATAGTCACTTGTAGCATTTGAATCATCCGAAAAAGTTCCAGTTAGCATCATTGAACCCTTCCAAGACAGCGAGAAACTTTTGATAATATAATCCTAAGTTTTGGGTTTTCTTCAAGTACCTCATTACCCTTTCTATAGCATTCCAATGCTCTTTACTAGGTTTGCTTGTAAAACTGCAAAGTAATCCTACAACACAAGCTATGTCAGGCCTAGTGCAGTCAACAGCGTATCTAAGACTTCTTATGATGCTCGCATATTCAGATTAATTAACACTATCACTAGTGTTCTTGAACAACTTAACACTAGGGTCATAAGAAGTACAGGCTGGTTTACAATCAAAGTAATTATATTTTTTAGAATCTTTTCTATATAGTGAGATTGATCCAAAGAAATTTCTTTTTCAAACCTATTCACTTTTATGCCTAAGATTACACTAGCATTTCCTAAGTCTTTCATGTTGAAGTTTGCACTTAATATTGATTTCACATAATTTATGATGTGCAAGTTCGACCAAGAGATCAACAAATCATCTACATATAGACACAAGATAGTGTAGAGATTATTTTCAAACTTATAGTAGATGCATTTGTCAGTTTCATTAACCTTGAAATCTTTAGATAGGATAAGATCGTCAAATTTTTCATGTCATTGCTTAGGAGCTTGTTTTAGTCCATAGAGAGATTTGTCTAATCTACTCACCTTATTTTCTTAACCATGGACTACAAAACCCTCAGGTTGTTCCATGTAAATCTCTTCTTCAAGTTCATCGTTTAGGAAAGTGGTCTTTACATCCATCTAATATATTACGAGGTTATAAAGGGCAACGAGAGAAAGCAGGACACAGATTGAGGTAATTTTAGTGACAGGGGAGAAGGTATCAAAGAAATCTACATTTTCTCTTTGTCTAAAGCCCTTTGCCACTAACCTAGCTTTAAATTTGTTAACAGTTCCATCAAGTCTAAGTTTCCTCCTTAAGATCCATTTGCACCCTATTGCCTTGCAACTTGGGGGTATATCTACTAAGTGCCAAGTCCTATTTGACTCAAGTGAGTTCATCTCATCATTTATGGCTTCTTGCCATAGGTTGGCATCTACTGAGGATAGGGTAACTTTCAGATCTTTAGGATCTTTTTCTACATTATAGGTTAGGAAGTCATTCCCGAAATCTTTGGCGGTTCTAGCTCTTTTGCTTCTTCTAGGTTCTAGGTCAGTTTCCTCTCTAAGGTTAGGATTTTTAACTATGGTTAGACCACTTGATCTTGAAGCCCCATTATTCCTTGATTTAAAAGGAAATCCATCTTCAAAGAAGTCGGCATCATTTGACTGGTTTACTAGATCATAGAACTTATAGACTCTACTATTTAAGGCATAACTTATAAAGACACACTCGTAAGCTCTACTAGCCAACTTTCTCTTTTTCGGGTCTGGAATCCTTACAAAGGCTAGACAACCCCATGTTCTAAAATAAGACAAGTTTGGTTTCTTATTCTTGAGAATTTCGTAAGGTGAAGTTTTGTTTTTAGACTTTGGGATTCTATTCAGGATATAACACACGGTAAGGATGATTTCACCCCACCAACCAGATAAGACTTCTAAACTAAGTAAAATAGCAATTACTAGCTTAGCTAAAGTTCTATTTTTCCTTTTGGCTTTTCCGTTCATTTCAGGAGAATAAGGTGCGGTCTTTTCATGTATTATTCCATGTGAGTTAAAAAACTCATTAAAACTATCTGAGTCGTACTCAGTTCTCCTACCACTACGAAGTCTTTTAACCTTTCTATTAAACCGATTCTCTACTTTAGAAACAAATAGTTTGAAGGTATCAAAAGCATTACTTTTGTTTTTCAGCAAATATACAAAAGTAAAATAAGAGCAGTCATCAATAAAAGTAATAAAATATCTTTTATTTTTCCTAGTCAAGGTGCCATCAAATTCACATAAATCAGAATAAATTAAATCTAGAGGCTCAGAAATCCTAAGTATAGACTTATATGAAGTTTTAGTAATTTTAGCCTAACTACAATACTCACATTTATCAAATTCATTTGTTCCTAACTTAGGTATCATTTTCAGCCTAATCATGTTACTAATTAAATTCTTATTCACATGATAGAGTCTAGCATGCCAAACATTCATTAAACACAACATATACACAGAAGATTTCATTTTATTAAGGTACAAATTTAATTTGAACATTCCCTCAGTTGCATACCCTTTCCTTATGAATACATTATTTTTTGTAAGGGTATATAGGTCTGCCCCTATAATTTGAGTAAACCCGACTTTATTGAGGAGATAGCCCGAGACCAAATTCTTTCTTATCTCCGGAGTGTGCAGGACGTCTTTCAACGTAAGGGTCTTCTTAGAGGTAAACTTCAGTTCCACCTCGCCGGTTCCAGCAACTTTCGTAGAATGGTGATCCCCCAACAGAATATTCTTATCCTTAGTTTTAGTATAAGTTTTAAAGAGACTAAGGTCATGACAAACATGGCACGTAGCACTAGTGTCTATCCACCACCCTTCACAACCACCAATCACATTTACTTTTGTGATCATGGAGACTAATGGTTCTTTTTTTAGGTTTGCCTGACCAGCAGGACGATGCCTATTCCTACAGTTCCTAGCCATATGCCCAGGTTTATTACAAATAAAGCAGAGGAATTATACCGTTTCTCTTAAAGGATGCTTCTATTTTTTCTGTTGGTTTTGGTTGCTGGAGCCATGGTTCTGACTTGCCTCTTTGTCCCCTTTGATTTTTGGTCAGGTCTAACCATGGTAGAGGCGGGTTTCCTAGATACGGCATTCACCTCCTCCCTCTGGTCCTGCTTTTGGGTTTCCTCCTTAATCCTTAGCTAGGTGATAAGACTTTCCAAGTGTTCTTAAAGTCCTTCCATAAAGGGGGCAACTTATCAATAATAACAGCAACTTGGAATTGTTCGTCTAGAGGCATACCTTCAATATTATCTCGTGGGCTATCTCCTAGAGTTCATGGGTCTAGGCCTCCACAGATTTGTCATCCGTTAGTCGGGTGTCGTATTTATTTTGCAGGGCATCCCTGACCTCCTTCGCTGTCTTCATTATACTATAGTAGTCATACAGATAATCAATTAAACCATTTAAAATAAAGTTCTTACAAAGAAAGTCTTTCTCCTCTCAGTCAATAGCTTTTTTTATCTGTTCTTCAGTTGGTTCTTCTGGTACAAGTGTCGACAACTTTATTGACGGTGAAAAAGAACAGCATCTTTTGCTTCCACCATTTGAAGTTCGCTCATTCGAGTCGAAATGGACGATTGAGGTCAGATATCATAATGTCATTGTTACTAGTGAGGGCCATTAGTGATGTGGCTGGGAAACATCTTAAAATTGTTGGAAACGGCAAGATCCTCAGATGATGAATAGGACAAAAACAAACGGTCAGGTCACGACGGTCGAGCAAAGAACAAAACCTGCAAAACAGAAGTTCGTTATGAGTTGCAGAGCTTGCTCTCTTTAAGACGTTTCACAGCTCTGCCTGAATATGCAAGCAGGTCAAGAATATTGCCACATCGTCCCTAGGATAAAACAACTTAAAAAGAAAACTCGATTGGAAATGCACCGTTATTGATAAGAATATACACCCATTCTAACTAACTACTCGGGAAACGGAAAGTGGAAGAGAAAGTAGGAGATGAGAGCTTTCAATTGAAGAATGGAAGGAAGTGAAGAATGATCTGTTCTCTAAAATGCTGAAGGCCATGCCTTTTATAGGCCTTCAGCATGGAACTATCGCGGGAGAAAGAGGCGGGCAGCCACGGAACATGCAAGGGCATGCCAGAAAAGGCGGTCAGAAGACTCGGCCGGAAAACGTGCCAGAAGATGCGCATGCAGAGGACCAAGTTTTTCCGATTTTAATTATTAAAAGAGATAAAAAAAAATAAAAATAAAAATATTTTTATTAAAAAAATAGTAATCACACACATATCTCACCTCGCCTTGCTCACCCGACCGGATGGACGACGACGGTGGCACGTGTGTGGGACGTCCACCGAACCCACATTATCCACATTGGTTTATCTCCTCCCTCCCTCCAAAACATGGGTACCCCTTGGGGCCCAAACCCAAAGCCCAAGGTTGGAGTAAAAAAGGGAGGCTTCCAAATAAAAAATTTTCAATGTAAGATTTTCCAACTAAAGGTTGGTTCCCTCCTATTTTTGAAAATTAAATTTTCACCCAACAGTTGGCACACTATGGGGTAAGAATTTGGTTGTTTTGGTTAGTTTATGAGGTTTTTTGAAAGATCTTGGTTATTTAGTGAAATTTTGGCTTGACGATTGGTCCATTTTTGTAATTTAAGAGGTTGAGATCGAGGTTATAAGGTGTTGTAGTGGCTACCCAAGTCTTCATTGGTTTATTTTTTTTTGGCAAGTTTTGGGGGTAAGTTGTGCAAGGACTGTCGAATTAAATTGTGTAGGTTTTGGGGATTCGTCCCACAAGTGAACTATATGTTTTTGGTTGGTGTTAGGGACTTTGACTCAAGCTTTTGCTAATTTAGGAGGAAGGTCCGATTGCGTGTTTCCTTTTGCCTAGGCCTAAACCCGAGATAAACGATTTATTATCGGTTTGCCCCCGAACCCAAATATATGTTAAGTATTGGTTTCTACGTTGGTTTGGAATATTTTTGACATGCTTGTTGGTCAGTTGAGATTTTTGGAAGCTTACGATTATGTCATGGAATTTCGATGGTATGTGTTGTTGTAGTGTTTGATTGATGGATAAATTTTGAAACTGCTATGAAACCTAAGCATGATTTAAGACTTGATTGTACGCTTATGCCTATATGAGACTGTTACTGATTGTTAGCACTTCCACCGGCCTATGCATATCGCATGTTGTGAGCCTTCAGGCCCCGTCTTATGCCTACGTATGGTGTTCCCTTAGGTTCACCATTTATGTTTATGATTGTGTGCTCCGGGGTCACAACTTTGAAAGCGTGCCTTCGGGTTTGCCCCTTATGCCTATGCCTATGCCTACGATGTTAGGTTTTATATCCTAAAACTCGTGGTTTGTAAATAATAAACTTATTATGATAAATTCAATAAAGTTGTTGAAGTTTCAACAAAGTTGTATTGAATATATGAATTGCTCATAGCATTTTAGAAATAAATCCAATATACTAAAAGATCCATGACTATTACATGAGTACTTGAACTTTATGTGGAGACATAATAGTGGATCAGGTTCGAGTAAATAGTCTAAATGATCTATAGTATACAAATAAGGTTGGGTGCCTTATTTTGGTAATACTATCAGATGTGGCCCACTTTGTAGTTGTTACAAGGAATTGTAAAGTGCTACAGACGAAGTGATCCTGATTCATATATGTGATGACATGAGGAGTGGAGGCATCCTGTGCAATGAGTTTGCACAATATCGGACCATGGAATAAGTCACTCTTACTTTATAACGTTGTTTACTATTGAAGACTGACTATTTCACAACGATGACCTAGGTAACTTAACCTAAATCCTGAGCTAACAATGAACTCCTGTTTATTTGGCATTATCCTTAGATTTGCATGGATGGGGGTTGGCTTAACAGCACCGACTCAATAAGCCTTCCATTTCAGGGGTAAGATCGGGTAAATAATTGGGGTCATAGGGTACAAGATGGAATTCACTTCTACCTGTTTTACAAATAGTAGAGAGGTTATTTCCTAAAGTGCTGACTTCGGGTCTTGAACGAGGGGCTCCAACCTCTCATTGGCCCGAGAGGGACTCGATTTGATGATCGGATCACAAACCAATTGTTCATTAGAGGATCAATGGGACTTAAGAAACAAGAGGTGATCTCGGGGTAAAAGAACCTTTTGACCCAGCCATTATTGCAAACAACTTGTGAAGGGTTAACTTACTAATCATGGTTATATCGAGCGGACACAATATATCTACAATGAGGGGAGTGCAACTTTGGGCTTTAGTAGAGTGACTCAGTAGTTAACGAATGAGAATTAATTCGGTGTAAAGAGTTTAGCCAATTAATCTCAGATCATTGGAGCCCATGATTTGTAGGTCCACTAGGTCCCCCTACTAGCTCACAAACGAATTAACCTTAGAGTAACATGACAAGTTGATTTGAATCGTTCAAATTAGAATTAAGAGAATTAGTAATTATATGTGATATAATTATACGTTTCATTTTGGGATTAAAAGGAACTGTGTTGGATTGTATCAGCAAGCAGCGGAAGTAACAAATATCAATAAGCACTCTAATTCATTATTTTGGCATAAACTAAAGCATGCTCTTGCAGAAACAAGTGGGTTTCAAATCATACCTTTGTAAAACTTCTTTAAAGCTCAATTCCAGCTGCAGATTTCTCCAAATCTTGGAGTAAACCACCTCAAGATCTTCTCCACTATCCTCTTGGAGCTCTAGATTGAGTTGTGAGACTCAAAATAAGCTTGAATGAAGGGAATTTGGAGAAGAACTCACAGCAACAACCCACTTGAAGAACACCTTCTTCAACCCGATTTTTTCAGCAAAAATTCTATCGATTTCATTGCCTCAATTCCACTCAAATCTTCTAAATATATTGCAGACTATCATGCAAAGAAGATGGCTGCATGAGATGCAGCTCATGCTTGGAGTTATTGAATCCAAAGTTTATGGGTTTTGTGTGAGCAACTATGGAGGTATAATGGAAAAAAACCAAAAATCCATTTTATGTGAATTTAATTCTTTTTCAATTTTTCAATTGATTTAAAAAATCAGTTTGTTTTATAAAATTGAAAATATTAAAATCAATTTTGTTTTCTAAAATTGAAAATATTATTAATTTTACAAAATTAATTTTCTAATAAAATTAATAAATAATTATTTAAACAATTTAATAATTCTAATTAATTTAATATCAAATATTAAATTAATTTTACACAAATCTACCTTCATATATTTAAATTATATTTAAATATTAATTCTCAAATTCCATTTAATTAAAATTAAGTATGTAATTATATCTCATATAATTAATAATTCCTTTAATTCTAATTTGAACGTTTCAAATTAACTTATCACGCTACTCTAAAACTAATCCATTTACGAGCTAGTACGGGGACCTCGCGGACCTACAGATTATGGGCTCCAATGATCCGACATTAATTGGCTAAACTCATTAGATCGAATTAACTCCCATTCGTTAACTAATGGGTCAATCCACTAAAGCCCATAGTTGAACTCCCCCTCACTGTAGATATATTATGTCCACTCGATATAACCATGATTAGTAAGTTAACCTTCATAGGTTGTTCGTAATAACGGCTGGGTCAAATATCTGTTTTACCCCTGAGATTACCTCTTGTTCTTTAAGTCCCAATGATCCTCCAATGAACAATTGATTTGTGATCCAATCAACAAATCAAGTCCCTCTCGGGCCAATGAGAGGGTGGGGCCCTTTGTTCAAGACTCGGAGTCAACACTTAAGGGAACAACCTCTCTACAATCCTTAAAAGTGGGTAGGAGTGAATTTCTTCCACCATATGTCCCCAGCTATCTACCCGGTCTTATCCCTAAAATGAGAGTTTATTAAGCCGTTGTTGAGCCAACCCTCACCTATGAAAATCTAAGGATAATCCTGAATAAACAGGAGTTCATAGTTAGCTCAGGATTAAGGTTAAGTTACCTAGGTCATCGTTTTGAAATAGTCAGTTTTAAACAGTAAACAACATTATAAAGTAAGAATGACTAATTTTGTGGTCCGATCTTGTACAAAGCCTTTTGCACAGGACACCCCCATCCCTCATGTCATAACATGTACAAATTAGGATTACATCGTTTGTAGCACTTTACAACTCTTTGTAACAACTACATGGTAGGCTGCATCCAATAGTGTTACCAGAATAAGACACCCAACCTTATTCATATACTATAGATCATTTTGACTATTTACTCGAACCTGATCCACTTTTATGTCTCTACATAAAGTTCAAGTACTCATGTAATAGTCAAGGGACTTTTAAGTTTATTGGATTTCTAATAAGAAAAATATCTATTTAATAACAACTAATTGAATTTTTAGAATAAGTTTTATTGTTTACAAACCACGAGTTTTAGAACATAAAACCCAACAAATTGGAGAACGATTAATATTTATATATGATTTAAATATTAAAGTCATGAATAAGGATTCATGAAAGGTGGAATTGGTGTTAAATTAATTTAATATTTGATATTAAATTAATTGAATTAATTAAATGATTAAATTATTATTAATTTTATTAGAAAAATTAATTTTGAATGAATTTATGTAAAATTAATATAATTTCAAATCTAATTGTTAAAATAAAAATTGAATTGAATTATAATTTTGAAATTTGTTTCAAAATTTCAAAAATAAAGGAAACTGGAATTTGGAAAACCCACAATGTGGGATATTTCCATTAAGAGTTCCTAAGCATATTATGAAGGAAATCAAACATGAGGATTTCCATGAGCAGCGGAAGCGATCGTTCCAAATTTCATGCAAATGAACACAAACAATTATAGTCTTAAAATGGAAACATACAGGTCATGCACAACAAGAAATTACAGTATGCTAAAGGATGATACAAGGGATAGAGGATGAATACCTCTGAAGAACCATTCTTCTTGAATCCCTCGATCAGTCTAAAGTGTCCAAAGCAACACTCGAATGCAACAACTGGAACAACACGACCAACAACACGAACACAACGAACGACCAACAACTCCTCGAAAACAATCGAGTCACATTCGATTCACAAACTGAGTGAGGACACCACCACAATGGTTACCTTGGTATTCTCGGTGTTAGAATCTAGAAGTTGTGGGCTCTGTATGATCTTGACTTGAGGAAGAGACTGGAGGACTACAATCGAGTAGACGATCGAGTAAGTGGGAGATAACACAGTCTATTGTCTAGACAATGTGCTCGATCGTTTAGTAAATGGTAGATATCATATAGACTTAGACTCGATCGTGTAGCTACCATCAGCTGAATGACTATTGTATAGACAAAGCTGCACGATCATTTAGTCTCTGTCAGCTACCTTTTAGTGAACTCTTTCACTTGATAGCTTAATCTGTGAGTTCTTTTCCAAATGAGGAGACTTCTAATTTAAGGAAAAAAAATTTCCTTTTATCTCACGTTATTCATAAAACTACCAATAATCTCCCACTTAATCGGTTATTAGAGAAAAAGAAATTAATTATCATATAATTAATATATTATAAATAAAATATGATAACAAACTTACCATATTATATTTATAACCTATAGTTTTAATATTTCATCTCATGAAACATATAAACCATAGTTCTTTTTCTATTTTATGGTACTTAATGTAAATCATATTTACTTAATTCCTCCACTTGATGTATCTCATACATCACACCAATTTTGTCATATATAATTGAATTTTCTCTTATTAATTTGAACACTTCAAACTAACCTCAAAAACTGATTCTCAACTTGAATTCATTAAGCTACCAAGGGAACCTTATGGATCTATAGGTTGAAGCTTCAACGGTACATGAATAACTGACTAAACTCTTTAGTCACGGGATCCACCATCCGTTAACTGTCGTCACTCCACTAAAGATCGACAGTTGCACTCTTCTCATTACATATATATTTTTATGTCCATATTAACCAATCAATAGTGCGATAACCCTTCACAAATTGCTCGTAAGTATAGTTGGACCAATTTATCGTTTTGCCCCTGTAGTTACATTTAACTTCTTAAGTACCACTGATTTCTCTAATGAATAATAAGTCATAGTCCTACTATGATTGGGTCCTCTCTTCTAAAGAGATGATGTGGCCACTATGTTCAAGACCTGAAATCAGCTCTTAAGGGAGAAATCTATCTACTTACCCCTACTTTAGAGAATGAGTGAATTCCGTCTTGTGTAACTGAGTTCCCAGCTCTCCAATCAGAAAAATCCACAAAAAGGTAAGCTTGTTGAGTTGGCAATCTGGTCACTCTATACCAATCAAAAGACCGCCCTCAAAGGTAGAAGTTTCCAAAACACTCAAGATTAAGGTCATGTCACCTATGGTCGTTTTAGTGATATGTAAGCCTCAATTATCAATGACGTTATATAAAGAAATGAATCTTCTCGTGGTCTGATCTTATACAAACTCTTTGTATAGGGCACCCCTACTCGCATGTCTCCATATGAATGGTCAGGATCAGATCATCTATAGTATTTCACAACACTTGTAAACCTCTACAAAGCCAACCGTATTCGTAGTGTCACCAGGATAACGTATCCTCCCTTTATCCTTATACTATAGACCTTTTAGGTTATTACTTAAGGCATGATCCACTTGTATATCTCATATATATGCTTAATTTTACATACAATAACCACGGATCTTTGTTTATTGGATATGAGTAAATACAAATAAAATAACTCTTATTTCATTAATAACAATGTGTACAAAGTTTACAAACTACGAGACTCTGGGAGAATTAGGACATCAGTCCCAATATTTTAGTCATCAAAACCCACCTAATTCCACCAAGGAGGAGGTGTAATTCATGCAGGAAATTCATTTTCATGAAAGTCATGCAATATATAGCTCAAAATCTGAGTGGAATGGGCATGCATTGAAGAAATTTTTGTTGAAAAATCTGTTTAAAGAAGTGGTCTTCATTCTGCTGAAAATCAGGAAACCTTTCTCCTCCATTTCCCTAATTCAAGCTTATTTTGAGTCCCACAACCCAATCTAAGGCACCAAAAGGATAGTAGGGAAGACCTTGTGATGGTTCACATCCAAAGGAAGGGAGGATTGCAGTTAGAATTCGTGATTCAAGAGGTACTTCAAAGGTTAGTGTTGAAACCCTTTTTTTAGTTTATGAGCATGCTGAATTTAAAGCCAAAGTTAATGAATTAGAATGCTTAATAAACCCGTTTTCTTCCATTTCATGTTTCCTAAGTCCAACATACGATGCTATTGTACACTCGAGTCCCGATGGTGAAGGAACTCCATTTACAGAGAACCTTTGAGCGGAAGAGGATCGTCCAAATCCCATTGTGATTGAACTCAAACTTTTATAGTCAAATAGAACAGATTATGCATAAATCTTAAATTACAGCATGCTTCTAAAATAAAAACAAAGGATAAGAGATTATACCTTTGAAGAACTGTTCTTCAAGATAATCTCTCGATTATTCACGAACGTGTCGAACAATACAACCTCCCTCGAATAGCAACAACCAGAAATTTGATCCTCGAACCAATTGGACACTACCACTTGGTGACCTTGGTATTCTCGGTGTGAGAATCCAGGAATGGGGGACTCTAGCTAATTTTGGTTAGAGGGAAGTTTGGTGTGGAGGAGGATGATGATCGTAAAGGGAATAACACTGTCGGGACAAATGAGTCTATCGCATAGACTTCCTACTCGATCATTTAGTCTCTCAAGTGATCGTATAGTAACTCGATTACTAATTCCTTGTCTCTCGATCACTTGTTCTTTGGAATTATTAAAACAGTTTTATTTATCCCAATTTTTCATAAAACTAAATAACTACCCGCTAAGGGTGGTTATAGAGGAAAAAAAAGTTAATTATCAAATAATTAATAAATCATAAATAAATATGATAACTAACTTATCATATTATATTTATAACCTATCATTTTAATATTACACTATACACAATATATAAACCATAGTTCTTTTTCTCTATTTTATGACATTTAATATAAATCATATTTATATTAAATTTAATAACTATGAATCTCATTCATAGAAATATATTTGAATCGTATTCAAATATTAGTTCCTTCAATCAAACAATAATATATCAAATATATTATGTCAATTATATCATATATAATCAAATCCCCTCTTATTAATTTGAACATTTCAAATTAACCCAAAAACTGATTCTCAAATAAATTCATTGAGCTACCAAGGGGACTTTATAGACCTGTAGCTTGAAGCTTCAACAGTACGTGAATAACTGACTAAATTCTTTAATCACATTATCCATCATCTGTTAACTACCGGGCACTCCACTAAAGATCAACAGCTGTACTCTTCGCACTACAGATATATTTATATATCCATTGGATATAACCAATCAACAGTACGATGACCCTTCACAAATCACTCATAAGTATAGCTAGGCCAATTTACTATTTTGCCCCTATAGTTACATCTAACTCCTTAAGTACCATTGATCCCTCTAATGAACAACAGATCATAGTCCCATTATGACTAAACCCCTCACGAACCAAGAGAGGGTGTGGCGCCACATTGGTCAAGACCCAAACATGAACCCTAAGAGAGCAATTTATCTACTTACCGCTGCTTCGGGGAAGGAGTGAATTCCATCTTGTGTAACTAAGTTCTCAGCTCCCTAATCAGACGAATCTCCAAAATGGTAGGCTTGTTGAGTCGACGATCTGGCCACTCTCACCCATGCAAATCAAAGAACCGCCCTCATAGGCAGGAGTTCACAACTCACTCAGGATTAAGGTCACCTATGGTCATCCTAGTGAAATGAAAGTCTCAATTATGAACGAAGTTATATAGCGAGACTAAACATTTTGTGGTCCGGTCTTATACAAACTTCTTTGTATAGAATATCCCCGCTAGTATGTCTAATACATGAATGATCAGGATCAGATCATTTGTAGCACTTTACAACATTTGTAACACCAGCAAAGCGGGCCATACTCGTAGTGTCACCAAGATAAGGTGTCCAGCCTTATCCATATACTACAGACCATTTACGTTATCACTTAAACATGATTCACTTGTATGTATCTACATACATGTTCAAGTTACAATGATAACCATAGATCTTAGTTTATTGTTTTGTGGTTAATGCAACTAAAATATCATATATTTCATAGACAATGTGAATACAATATCATATATTATAAATGATAGAAACGTTTGTTCATACAAGTGTTTACAAACTACAGGACTCTACGAAATTTAGGGCATCAACCCCAACAAGGCCAAGTCAGTGATTTTTCAGTATCTGTGGACTAGGGTCTTCTTTATTAAGGACGATTATGCATACCTGCAGATAATGGCCTAAAGAGCGAATTGTTGGCAGAAGCTCGCAACTCCCCATTCTCGATACATCTAGGCAGTACCAAAATGTATCAATATTTGAAACGGTATTACTAGTGGTTCGATATGAAAAGAGAGATAGCTGACTATGTGAGCAAATGTTTAGTCTGTCAACAGGTGAATGCCCTAAGGCAGAAACCAGCGAGCTTACTACAACCATTAAATGTGCCAGAATGGAAGTGGGCGAGCTTATCCATGGATTTTATTACGGGTTTGCCCAGGACATCAAAAGGCTTCTCAATGATATGGGTTGTGGTGGACAGGCTCCCTAAGGTGGCGTAGTTCATTCCAGGGAATCCGATGTATGTGTGAGTAAGTGGGTTCAGTTGTACATGAAGGAGATAGTAAGGTTGCATGGTGTGACGGTGTCAATTGTGTCCGAAAAGGATGCTAATTTTACCTCTAGTTTTTGGAAGTGCCTCCAGAAAGCCTTGGGAACACTGTTAAATTTTAGTACAGCCTTCCACCCTCAGATGGACAGCCAAATAGAACGCTTGAAACAAATGTCGGAATATATGTTGCGCGCTTATGCGTTGGATTTTTCAGGGAGTTGGGACTCCCACTTACATTTGACAGAGTTTGCTTATAATAATAACTATAGGCTACCATTGGCACGTCGCCATTTGAAGCTTTGTACGGTAAAGGTTTCAGGTCTCCTGTGTACTGAGGTAAGGTTGGTGAGAGAAATTTGGTGGGAATTGAGCTAGTGGAGATGAAAAATGAAGCCATGCAAAAGATCAGGTCTGTATGCTAATGGCGCAGAGCAGACAGAAGAGTTACGCTAATGTTAGGCAGAAAGATCTTGAGTTGGAGGCCGATGATAAAGTGTTCCTAAAAATGGCGCCAATGAAGGGTGTCCTGAGGTTTGGAAAGAAGGGAAAACTAAGTCGGCGTTTTGTAGGGCCATTCGAGATCTTGGAGCGAATTGGCTCTATGGCTTATCGTTTGACTTTTCCACCGTCTCTCTCTACGGTCCATAATATCTTTCATGTCTCCATGCTGAGGAAATACATAATGAACCCGTCTCACATAGTGGACTTTGAGCCCTTGCAATTGAATGAAAACTTAAGTTATGAAGAGAAGCCTGCACAGATTGTTGCAAGGGAAGTGAAAGTTTTGCGTAATAGAGAAGTGCCACTAATGAAGGTTTTGTGGTAGAATCATCAGTTTGAGGAAGCAACTTGGGAGCGGGAGGACGAGTTGAGAACACTATACCCAAATCAACTTTGGATTTCTGCATCGAGTACTTAATCAACATCTTGTCAATGTATGGTGTCTGAGGCAGTGCTAGCACTTTTTTTTTTCGATCCCAAAAGATCTGAATACCAAGAACAAACTAAGCCTCTCCTAAATCTTTCATTTGGAATTGGGTTGTTAGCCAGTTCTTAATTAAAGTCTTTAAACCTACATCATTCCCAATGAGTAGGATATTGTCTACATATAACACTAGAAAAACTACTGAGTTGTTAATGATTTTCTTGTAGACACAAGGCTCATCAACGTTCTGGTCAAAGCTGTAAGATTTTATTGCAGTATCAAACCTTATGTTCCAAGATCGAGATGTCTGTTTCAGCCCATAAATGGATCGATTCAGCTTGCAAACCTTTTGCTCTTGACCTTGGGCTATGAATCCCTTGGGTTGCACCATATAAATGGTCTCCTCAAGATTACCATTCAGAAAGGCAGTCTTGGCATCCATTTTCCATATCTTATAGTCATAATATGAGACAATGGATAGGAAGATGTGGATAGACTTCAACATGACAACAGGGGAGAAAGTCTCCTCATAGTCAACTCCCTCCACCTGGGTATAACCCTTTACCACAAGTCTTGTCTTGAAGGTTTGCACCTTTCCATCGGCACCTCGTTTCCTCTTGTATATCCATTTGCAACCTATAGGTTTAATCCTATCAGGTTGATCTACAAGATCCCATACTGAGTTGAACTACATAGACTCCATTTCGAGATCCATGGCTTTGACCCATTCATCTCTGTCAATATCCTCCATTGCCTTCTTGTAAGACAATGGATCCTCAACCTTGCCATCGACTACCATAGCCAGGATTTCAGTTAAACCCATATAGCAAACAGGTGGGTTCGCAACCCTCCCACTATGTCGAGGTTCCCTCAACTCTTGAGATAGATTTGACCTACTAGATGAACTTCCATCAACAACTCTTGTTGGTGTAGCAGGCTCTTTAACAACTCTTGTTGAAGTTTTAGTAGTTTCGTTGGAAAGTTCACGTAACACGACTTTACTTCTTGGACTGTGCTCCCTTATATGATCCTCCTCAAGGAAGGAAGCGTTTGTCGATACAAACACCTTGTTTTCCTTAGGATCATAAAAGTAACCTCCTCGTGTCCCTTTCGGGCAGCCTATAAATAGGCATAGCCTTAAACGTGGTTCCAGTTTCTTAAGATTAGCCTCAAGCACATGTGCTGGGCAACCCCAGATGCCCGTTCTACAACTCCAAAGTTGTTTTGACAACACTCTTGAAGGGAATATAGTTGATGATATAAGCTGCAGTCTCTATTGCAAAATCCCAAAACGAGTCTAGTAAGGAAGCGTAACTCATCTTCGACCGAACCGTGTCCAACAGGGTTCTATTTCTCCTCTCTGATACACCATTCTGCTGAGATATACAAGGTGTTGAGAGTTGGGAAATGATTCCATGTTCTATCAAATAGTTCAGGAACTCAGAATCTAAAAACTCTCCACCCCGATCAGATCGAAGTGTTTTAATCCATTTATCTAATGCATTTTCAACTTCATCGTTGAACTCTTTGAACTTTTCAAAGAATTCTGACTTATGTTGCATTAAATAAACATACTCACACCTCGAATAATCATCAGTAAAAGTGATGAAATACTTGTAGCCTCCCCTGGCTCGCATATTCATCGGACCACAAAGGTCTGAATGCACTAACTCTAGAGGCTCTTTGGCTCGATAACCTTTTCCAGTGAAAGGTCTTTTAGTCATCTTGCCTTCAAGGCATGACTCGCACACAGGTAAAGAATTTTCTTCTAACTCGTGTAGAAGTCCATTCTTCACCAACCTCTCAATCTTATTGAGATTGATGTGGCCTAATCGAAGGTGCCAACGTTGGGCATTTTCCTTAGGAGAAACTTTAAGTCGTTTATTTTGAGTTACGAAAGTTTTAAACATCTCTATGTTATGGAGAGAATTTGTTGCTAATGGCCTTAGCACATACAAATTATTTTCCAGTTTAGCTGAACATATCTCAACATCATCTTTCAGAATAAACACTTTATTCACCGAAAAGTTGAGAGTATATTTACATTCAATCAAGCACTTTACAGAAATCAAGTTCCTCTTTAACTCGGGAAAACCATATACATCATTTAAAATGATAAATCTATTCTGTAAAGTCAACTAGAGGCCTCCCACTGCCACAGCTGAGACAACGTGCCCGGTGCCTACTCGCATCGTCATCTCACCAACCTCAAGCTGCCGCTAGGATCTAATCCCTTAAAAAGAAGAACAAACATGATTAATGGCCCCAGAGCTGTCTCTTATACACATCTAGATGTGTATAAGAGACAGGCCGATAGGATCTAATCCCTTAAAAAGAAGAACAAACATGGTTCGCTGTCTCTTATACACATCTAGATGTGTATAAGAGACAGTCCCTATCGCATCGTCATCTCACCAACCTCAAGCTGCCGCTAGGATCTAATCCCTTAAAAAGAAGAACAAACATGATTAATGGCCCCAGAGTCTATAATCCAGGCAGAATCATCATTATCCACTAAACAAGTTTCCAAAACCAGTTAATCATATTTACCTTGTTTAGCCTTGGCCTTAGCCTTCTTCTTCTCCTTTAATCAACGTGGACAATTCTGCTTCCAGTGCTCATCCTGGTTGCAATGGAAACATTTTTCTTTTTCAACCGGCGTTGGTTGCCTACCTCGCTGTGCGACAAGTTGTGAGTTAGTCGGTGCCTTCCCCTTCCCTTTATTACCTTTCTTCTTCTTCCACTTTTTAGTGTTGGAAGTAGAAGGTGCAGACTTAGTTACTGAGGTCAAACCCCGACGGAACTTCTTAGATGATGAAGCAACATTTGCCTCACCAATCTTTTTCTCCTTGCTGAAAGCAAAGATTGGAATGGTCTACAACTCGTTAAGGAGAGTTTTAAGGGTGTAATAAAATTTGTTCATAACAGCGTTGCTGACAAAGTGTAGGAAGCTTTCTGGCATGTGTGCAGAATAAAGCTAACCTGGCTGCCTTCATCGATGTGAACCCCATTCATCTCTGTCACATTAAAGTTGACCATCATGTTTAGAACATGTTCTCGAACAAATGTATCCCCCTCCATTTTGGAGTTGAAGATGCACTTAAGAGCTTCATGCTTGAGCTATCCGGACGGTTTTCCGAACATTCCCATTAGGGACTCTATGATCTCACGAGAAGAGACCATAGGCTCATGCTTCTTGGCCAAGACATGTTCAGGCTGGCCAAGATGTAAGCTCAGACCTTTTCGTTCGCCCGTGTCCATTTCTCATATGCCTCTCAAACATTTCGAGCGGTGGTTTGAGGACACTCTTCTGTAAGGACGAACCGGAGGTCATCGGTGATTACTATGGTACTAATCATGTTTCTCCAACTAGCGTAGTTTTCGCCAGTCAATTTGTCGGCAGATAATAGAGCTAAAGTGGCAGTTTCCATTTTTAAAGTTGCTAAAAAACATGAACAAACTTAATAAGTCTATTTGCATTACCACTTTTAACACCAATTTTAGGTTTTAGCAAAATAGTTCTAATGTACCCTAAGTGAAAAGACATCTATTTTACAATGATGCCCCAGCAAAGCAGGACAAAAGTCACCGGGATGATCAAATGCCCATTCACCGAGATGAGACATTCTCAACCATTAATCAGAAACAACACTTGTAACTGAATCTAACAGTCACCATTTTTCGGTCTAGAATTTGTTAACAACCTTAACAATTCCACGAAAGTGTAACCCCTCATTTAGGCCCTAGAGTCCTGCCCTAATGTGCCCACCGTAGGGAAAAAGCAGATTAGGATAAGAGATTAAAGCCACCCTATCCTTTTCAGGAGATCAGATAAAAAGTCATGCAAAACTACCATCCTTTAGGGGGACACTCCCAGAGTGCCTCGAGGGATGCACAAAACGTTATCCAACCTAATGAGAGAGACCGTGGAATATGTTGTCACACGTCCTGCTCTCACTTACTATGAACATTCTCTCCATTGACCTTGGTATTGACCTATCAAAAACCATCCTTTAAGGGGACACTCTCAGGATGCCTTGAGGTCGAGGATAGATCTCACAGTGTGAACTTTTAGGGAGAAACGTATAGAGGTTTAAGTGAAGTATCATATACGCCAAGTAACTCCCACTGAATGTTCTACCTAGGGATTCATTAACTTAGACAATCCGACTACTGATTTTATCTAAGTGTGAATTTAATTTGCTAAAAACAACTTTTTCTTTTGATAATTAAACAAGTTCGAATCAAGTTCCATTAAACACTTTAAAAGACTATCATCAAATTTGCATGCATGCAGAAAATCTATCAATTCACCTTTTCAGACAAGTTCCCAGGTAGAGGTATTCCGTTTCTATTAGCTTAAATACCCCAGCCTAGACAGAACCCGTCTTAGACAAAAGGTCTTTTATAGATAGATTTGGTACATATTGAATCTTTTATTCGTCAATTTAATCCTATTAAACTGATTAAAAGATTAAACTTAGGTTTCTAATCTCATTAGAATCATGATCTTAGGTCTATCTCAATCAAATTTTAAAACTCTTTTAAAACATGATTCAAGCCTAAGTTTGCATGCCTTTCTTATTGATTTTAGTTATAATTTCCATTAACTCTTATAAAAGGAAACAACTAAAACCATCCACATTATTAAGCTAGACTAGGTATTTAGAACTTTTATAAATTAACCTATGTGTCATGCCTCATGCAATGTTCATTCATTACTATATATAACTCTTATATAAATTGTAATGAACCAAACATACATGCTTTCATACACCCTTATACTATAACACTTATAATATAAAGATGATGCATGGATATGCTTAATGCATGCATATATTATAACTCTTATATTATATGATGCATGAACATGCTTTAAAGTAATTTAAACATGCAAACTAGACTTATAATATATAGATGATGCATGAATATATGCATAACCTATAGTGGGGTTTAAAAACTATATGGCATACTTTATGAAATATAATTTAAACATACATCACATGTACATTCACTAAAATTAATGGACCGGGATGATTTGCGTCAAGAACCGAAAATAAAAACTATCTATTACATAAACCATCAAGTCAACCGGTTCAAACAGGCGAACTGTGTCTTGAACCACCCGGGCAAAGCCTCGCTCCTTGATCTTGTAGTTATTCCTTGTGATCATCGAGTAGCACTGGTCGAGTAACCACGATCGTGTAGCATGGATCGAGTGCCTTTGACTATGCAATGAAGCATAAAGGCCACTCGATCATGCAGCACACCGAGTATAACACCTACCTAAACGATCGAGTAGACGACAACTACGCGATGAAGCATGATTGCGATAACTTGTAGAAATACAAGTTATTTATGCCACCTTATCTAGATATTGCGGCCAAAATTTAGTAATTATGCGTCAATTATATGAAAATTAGCCTAGTATTACAATAATTATAAATGTTTGCAATTACACCCACTAACACCAAAAAGATGAAAGACAAGCCGAACTTTACTCTGTTTTGCAGGAGACCAAGTCACCGCTTGCGCTCAAGGCTCACGAGAGACTAATCAACGCATCTCTGTCACATTGCGCCCGTCAATCAACAATGAAGAGATGATTACTGCAATGGCGGAGCAATGCAACAGTCGATCCGAGAGCTGTGTTTCAACCGCATGCGATAATAAAAAAAAAAAAAAAAAACACCACATGCGAACCTATGATCGAAAGATGCAGCTGAGCAACGCAAGAGCGGAGGATTGAGACACGTGTACAACTAACGGTTGTGCAGAATTGACGGTCTGATTGCATAACAGAAGGAATAATATCACTCAATCTTCGGAATTACCATAATCATGAGTGGGGACCACAAGGCCAGAGTAAAAGATCTGCACCTATAAATACCCCATTGATTTCAGAGAAAAGATATGCTACTTGATACGGGGCTAAGTGCTGCTAGATTGTAGAGAGACGGCTGAGTTGAGTGCTTAAGAGAAGAAATCCGGAAAGAAGACGAGATAAGGTCGAGAGGTGAATCTCATATCCAACCGGTCAAACACCCGATCGGAAGCTCTGTGCAAAGATCCCTGCTATCGGTAGAGCAAGACTGAGAGGGAAGCTCTTCCTACCATCAAATCCATCCTATCCGGCAAGCAGATCTCCATTAAATCTGTGTCAAGACATTGGCACTTATTTGTATCTGTTCTATCTCTCTTTCATTGTGTATTTCATGTTTTCTTTATCTCTTCATTCACACACCATGTATCAAACGCTTAGTAGAAATATTAAAAGTTTCGATAAATTCCATTTACCATTCTCTGTCTATTTTCGTTCACCCACCAATCACTTTCTTCATGATATCTTCTTAATCCTCTGATGAGCAATATGAATCACTAAGAACTTAATCTGTATTAAAGATATAAAATACGTTTAGCTAAAGCATGCTAGACGACATCTCCACCTGTGAGAGCAGAAGTAAAGGTGTCGTTCTGATCTATCGAGAGAAGGTCAGGAGAATGCGTTAACTAAAGCGAGTAGTACTTCCAGACATGGAAGCAACCTTGCGTTCATTACGTTAGTGTCTGTTTCACCACAGACATGTGGGAGCGCGACCCATCACTGAGAAGTGTACGCCAAGAGAAGAGCAGAACAGTACTTGTACCTTCAATCCAATTAAGAACTTGCGTTGTTTGTATTATTTGTCTTTCTCTTTCTATTCTGTTCATAAGACTTGTCACCGCATCCCATGTCTTTGCATAACTTTCCCAGCCAGCCTATCCTAGCATCCTGTACATGAAGTCTGTATCTTGTATCATCTAGCTTAGGTTTACTGTATTTTTATGTTTTTATCGCATCTTTACTGCTTTCCTTTATTTTATTGCAATTTATATACTTGTACAAACATACTTTTAAAGATTGAAAACTTGGTCGCATACATCATGAACGTACCGCAATAACCTAAACCAGTCCCCGTGTTTGACCTCGGATCACACCGAGAAACTTACGGTGGAATTACACTTAGTTCCATCGTAAGGAAACTTGTGACAACACATGGCATACTACATGAACATCCATAATTAACGCATAATTAGAAATAGTATCGCATCATTGTGAGCAATTTATATCATCAATCCAAACCCGTTACAATCATCTAAACGATCGAGGAGCAAGCGTCAAGTTTTGCATACCGAGGATCGAGTAGCCAGTGACTATGCGATGAGCATGCTGGCCTACTTAATCGTTTAGTGTGCGCGTCTACCATGCAATGAGTATCCCATACTCAATGATCGTTTACTTCCATCATTTACACGATCGAGTAGCCAAAACAACACGATCGAGTGAACTATTTACTCGATTGCGTAGCATCAGCCATGCGATCATTTAACAAATGCTATATGATCGAGTAAAAGTTTTCTACATGATCTCCTAGCCAAATCTAAACGATTGTTTAGCCTGGGCTACACAAATTGACCAACCTTTGGTCTTCTTCCTCGATGTAAACTTCATGCCTTGAAGCTTCATCATGAACGACTCTTACAAACTCAAACACTTTGAATACAGACTCAATAGCAAGTTAATAATGCCCAAAAACATAGGGGCCCTCACAAATTAACTTTGAAATGTAAAAGAAAGTAGTAAACAGAGGCAATCATCCCAGAAACAACTATTAATTCATATCCATAACTACATCTAACACTTAAACGCAATGTAGATATGCTTAAAACCTACCAAGGACGTAAATGCAATTCAATACATCAATGGAATTTGGAATATCAGAACAACCTGGCTCTTATACCAATTGAAGGAACTCTTAAACAAGAGAACCATTGAGCAGAAGTAAGATCATTCCAAAACCCGTTGTGAAAGAACATCACATTTACAATCCAACAAGTATAGTTATGCATTGAGTAAATTACAACATGCTTTCAAGTTAAAAACAAAAGAAATCGAGTGACATACCTTTGAAGAACTATTCTTCACGTATTCCCTCGATTAACACCAGTCACGCGTCCAAGAAAACTCGATCAAGTTCACAAACACAACGAACAACCAGTGCAAATCATGAACTGTCAAATCCTTGAGCACAATCGAGTAACACTCGATCCTCAACCCTCGAATAGAAAAACTCGACACCACCACTCGATTGCCTTGGTATTCTCGATGTGAGAATCCAGGAGGTGTGGGCTCTATGTGGATTTGGTAGAGGGAAGGAGGAACTCAACGATTGAGTAAACGATCGAGTAAGTGGTTGAATGAGAAAGCTCTATCATACAGAGTTGGATACTTGATTGTCTAGCAAATGAAAAGCTATCGTCTAGTAACGAGAAACTTGGTCGTTTACTCTCTCAAAGGCTATCGTATAGCTTTTCTTTCACTCGATCGAATGTGTTGCGATTAATCAAAAAATGAAAATGATTTTCACTTTTATTCTTCAGTTATTAAAACTGATAGTAACTTCCCACTATTCATGGTTAAAGGAGAAAATAATAATCAACCAAACAATTATCTTATAATTGTTTTAATTATAAATAAATGTAATAACTAATTTATCATATTATATTTATAACCTATAGCTTTAATATCACATCATATGTAATATTTAAACCATAGTTCTTTTTCTCCTTAATGACATTTAATATAAATCATATTTATATTAATTCCTCCAATCAATGTATCTAATACATCAAATCAATTATATCACATATAATTGAATCAATTTAATTATATAATATATAATCAAATTCCCTCTTGTTAATTTGAACACTTCAAATTAACCCAAAAACTGATTCTCAACATGAATCCATTGAACTACCAAGGGGACCTTATGGACCTGTAGCTTGAAGCTCTAATAGTACGTGAATAACTGATTAAACTTTTTAATCACGATATCCACCATCCGTTAACTGTCGAGTACTCCACTAAAGACCGGCAGTTATACTCTTCGTACTATAGATATATTTCTATGTCCATTGGATATAACCAATCAATAGTACGATGACCCTTCACAAATCACTCGTAAGTACAACTGAAAAAATTTACCGTTTTGCCCCTATAGTTACATTTAACTCCTTAAGTACCATTGATTCCTCTAATGAACAATACATCATACTCTACTATGAGTGAACACTTCTTGGACCATGAAAATGTTTGACGCCATATTGTTCAAGCCCTAGAATCATCCCTTAAGAGAGCAATTTATCTACTTACCCCTGCTTCAGGGAAAGAGTGAATTCCATCTTGTGTAGCTGAGTTCCCAGCTCCCCAATCAGACGAATCCCCTAAGTGGTAGGTTTGAGTTGGCGATCTGGCCACTCGCACCCATGAAAATCAAAGGACTGCCCTTATAAGCAGGAGTTCCCAACTCACTCAGGATTAAGGTCATATTACCTACGGTCATCCTAGTGAAATGAAAGTCTCTGTCATGAACAACGTTATATAACGAGACTAAACATTTCGTGGCCCGGCCTTATACAAACTTCTTTGTATAGAATACCACTCGCATGTCTCTACATTATTGACCAGGATTAAACCATCTGTAGCACTTTACAACATTTGTAACATCTACAAAGCGGGTCATATCCTAAGTGTCATTGGGATAAGGTTTCCCTCCTTTATCCATATATTACAGACCATTTAGGTTATCATTTAAGGCACAATCCACTTGTTTGTCTACACATACATGCTTAAGTTACAACGATAACCAAGAATCTTAATTTATTGGTTTGTGGTTAATGCAACCAAAATATCTCATATTTCATAGACAGTAGTGAATAAAATATCTCATATTATTACATCACAAATGTTTGTTCATACACATGTTTACAAACTATAGGACCCTATGAGATTTAGGGCATCAACCCCAGCAAGGCCAAGTCAGTGAATTTTTCGTATCTATGGACTAGGGTCATCTGTATCAGGGACGACTATGCGTACCTGCGGATGATAGCCTAAAGAGCGAATTATTGGCAGAAGCTCACAAAACCCCATTCTTGATACATCCAGGCAGTACCAAAATGTACCAAGATTTGAAGCGGTATTACTGGTGGTCCGATATGAAAAGGGAGATAGCTGACTATGTCAGCAAATGTTTAGTCTGCCATCTGGTGAAGCCCCAAGGCAGAAACCAACGGGCTTACTACAACCATTGAATGTGCCAGAATGGAAGTGGGAGAGCGTATCCATGGATTTCATTATGGGTTTGTCTAGGACATCAAAAGGCTTCTCAGTGATATGGGTTGTGGTGGACAGGCTCACTAAGGTGGCGCATTTCATTCCAGGGAAGCCCATGTATGTGGTGAGTAAGTAGGCTCAACTGTACATGAAAGAGATAGTAAGGTTGCAATGTGTGCCAGTGTCAATTATGTCCGACGGGACCCTCATTTTACCTCTAGTTTTTGAATGAGCCTCCAGAAAGCCTTGGGAACGCGGTTAAATTTCAGTACAGTCTTCCAACCTTAGACAGATAGGCAAACAGAACGCTTGAAATAGACGTTGGAAGATATGTTGCATGCTCGTGCGTTGGATTTTTCAGGGAGTTGAGACTCCCACTTGCATTTGGCAGAGTTTGCTTATAATAATAACTATTAGGCTACCATTGGCATGTCACCATTTGAAGCTCTGTACGGTAAAGGTTACAAGTTTCCTGTTTGCTGGGGTGTGGTTGGTGAGAGAAATTTGGTGGGAACTGAGCTAGTGGAGATGACAAATGAAGCCACGCAAAAGATCAGGTCCCGAATGCTAATGGCGTAGAGCAGACAGAAGAGTTATGCTGATGTTAGGTGGAAAGATCTTGAGTTGGAGGCCGGTGATAAAGTGTTCCTAAAAGTGGCGCCAATAAAGGGTTTCATGAGGTTTGGAAAGAAGGGAAAACTAAGTCCACGTTTTGTAGGGCCATTCAAGATCTTGGAGCGAATTGGCCTTGTGGCTTATCGTTTGGCTTTGCCACCGTTTCTCTTTGTGGTCCATAATATTTTTCATGTCTCCATGTTGAGGAAATATATAACCGTCTCACGTGGTGGACTTTGAGCCCTTGCAGTTGAATGAAAACTTAAGTTATGAATAGAAGCCTGCATAGATTGTTGCAAGAGAAGTGAAAGTTTTGTGCAACTGGGAGGTACCACTAGTGAAAGTTTTGTGGCAGAATCATCAGTTTGAGGAAGCAACTTGAGAGCGGGAGGACGAGTTGAGAACACTATACCCAGAGATCTTTTAAGATCAGAACTTTCGAGGACGAAAGTTTCTTAAGGAGGGAAGACTGTAACGCCCCAAAATTTCATGTGAAATTTTGTTTAATTATTTGGGGTTTATTATTGGGTTGATGTTGGTTTTTTAATAATTTATTTGAGATCTTTTGATTTGGAATAATTGGGTGAGGAATTAAATTGTTGTGTTTGTGATTTAATTTTCCTTTAGAATTTTATTTGAATGTTGGAAATAATGAGTTTGTTGGGGAGTTAGGACTAAAGGAATTAAGTCATATGTATATATATATATATGTATGTATGTATGTATGTATGTATGTATATATTAAATCACTTAAGGTTTGATTAAAAAGGGTTAAAGTGGAGCCTCGGTTGGCATGCAAGTAGAAAAAAAAAAGAAAAGAAAAAAAAAAGAAACCTAGCCCTTCACCCCTTCGTGTGCCAACCCCTCCCTCTTCCAAGCCCTCTTCTTCCAACCGCACAAGGAGACTCCACCTCCCAGCCGTAGCCACCATCGACCGCTCACCAGAAGACGTCACCGTTCGAATCGTGCCCGTTAATCATCGTTCTCAGCTGCTATCGCCATTCCAGACGCAAGCCATGCCCGTCCGCAGTCTTCTTTAGCTGTGCTCCATCGTCGTCATTAAGGCTGTCGACATCCGTGACAGTGGTCATCTGAACAGCTTTGGGTCTACTCATGTGGCCCTCTATTCACACACTATGGGGTATGAACTTGGTTTTTTTGGTCAGTTTATGAGGTTTCTTGAAAGATCTTGGCTATTTAGTGAAATTTTGGTTTGACGATTGGTCCAATTTTTTAATTTAGGAGGTTGAAGTCGAGGTTCTAAGGTGTTGTAGCGGCTACCCAAGTCTTCATTGGTTTTTTTTTTGGCAAGTTTTGGGGGTAAGTTGTGCAAACATCGTCGAATTAAATTGTGTAGGTTTTGGGGATTTGTCCCACAAGTGAACTGTGTGTTTTTAGTTGGTGTTAGGGACTTTGACTCAAGCTTTTGCTAATTTAGGAGGAACAAGTTCGATTGCGTGTTTGTTGCCTAGGCCTAAACCCGAGGTAAGTGATTTACTACTGATTCGCCTCCGAACCCAAGTATGTTTTAAGTATTGGTTTCTACGTTGATTTGGAATATTTTTTACATGCTTGTTGGTTAGTTGAGATTCTTGCAAACTTACGCTTATGTCATGGAATTTCGATAGTATGTGCTATTGCAGTGTTTGATTGATGGATAAATTATGAAACTATTATGAAACCTAAGTATGATTTAAGACTTGATTGTACGCTTATGCCTATATGAGACTGTTAGTGACTATTAGCACTTCCATTAGATTATGTATATCGCATGTTATGAGCCTTCGAGCCACGTCTTATGCCTACGTATGGTGTTCCCTTAGATTCACCACTTATGTTTGTGATTGTGCCCTCCATGCCACTACTTTGAAAACGTGCCTTCGGGTTCTCCTTTTATGCATACGCATATGCCTATGCCTACTATGCTATTGTGTAGTCGAGTCTAGATGGGAAGGCTAATAGATTACTGAGTGGGCCCAGTAATGGGTCGCTTACTGAGTATACTTATATACTCATCCTTTTCCTTTCATATTTTTCAAGTAAAGGTAGAGATAGACCGGTGAATGATAAGAGAGATCTGTGACCTTGGCCATTTGGACATGTTGTCGCTTCTGCACTTAGGTTTCATCTGATAGGGTCTGACTTAGAAGTCTAGCATTTCTTTTAAAAAAATTTATGGCTATTCTTTTATTTCATTTGTTAATTTGTTTGATTGATATTTATTTAAAATTTTTGGGTCAAGGGTACCTCGAACGGTATTTTTAGGATTTTTATTATTTGAGCTTTATGTATTCCTTTTATTTAATTATTCTTCAAGAAATGTATTACCAAGCTATGCATGCATATAGTATTGTCCTAGAAACATAATAGAAATTTGAGTCGTTATATTAAATTCCTTTTAACTTTGATTGAATTAATAAAATTGGATACCCTTATAATTTTATAGGTATTGTATCATTTGGTATTTTGGATACATATATTAAATAATTATAATAGAATTTTTAAATCAAATACATGAAAAGAAAGCTTTGATGAGAGGTTTTATAGAAAAAGTAATTAAAAACCATGTTTTTCTCGAAAAACTACAAGATTCATTTAAAAAGAGTTGGCTTTTATTTCTAATATTTTCCTTTCATTCTTTTTTTCCAAAAAAAAAAAAAAAAAAAAATCATTATCTTTGAAGAAGTATATATCAAAGAATTAACCTATAAAATAAAAATTATATTATATTATTGTGTCACATTTCTTTTATTCCATTTATATCATTTATATTTTAGTTTTGTTCATTCATCCATTTCTATATTTCTTTTTCTCTTTTTATATTTTTAAATTTCAGGTTAACTATTTAAAATTTAAATTCAATTATATAAGTATGTTTATATTTAAAAGAAAAAACTATTAAATTACAACTTAAATTTTCGTTCAATTAGTAAATTTAAACGCGCCTATTTTAGGGAGGAAAAAAAAAACAGGACTAAAAAGATCTTTTTGAAAAAAACAAAAAAAGAAAAACAATAGAATATTGCAGCCCTGGCGGGCAGAGACGACCGAGTTGCCATGACCTGGCTCCCATGGTTTGACGCGGACACAAGAACGAGCCAATGTGGCATTAAACAACCAATCAAAATCCGCCACGTATAAAAACGACGTGTTAACGCTACACGTTTAAACTTCAATATAATGTGCCGAAAACAGCCAACGAAAAAAGAAATAAACAAAAAAAAAATCCTGATTTGTTTGTTCATTGGTAAATCTGAAGAATTCATCTCCATTTTTCTGATCCAAACTCATTTCCGCCCCCCAGATCTCTCTCTCACAAATGGTATTAAACCTAAATCCTTCTTCTTCCTTACCCTCGATTCTCTCCTCTCTAGGGTTTTTCTATTTGAGATTTGATCTATGCATTTCTCTTTTCTTTCTCATGATTTTTGGTTCTGCTTCTTGTGTTTGCGGATTTCATGTTATTGGCATTGCTGATTTTCCGATTTATGATTTGATTGACTTGGTTGGTGGGTTTTGTAGACGACATCGCGGCGTCTTGCGGATCGGAAGGTGGAGAGGTTCGAGAAGAACATTTTGAAGAGAGGGGCTGTGCCTGAGACTGCTACAAAGAAGGGAAAAGACTACCCTGTTGGCCCTATTCTTCTTGGATTCTTCGTTTTTGTCGTCATTGGATCATGTGAGTTTTAGATTCTAGATGCTAATTTTTCCCCCTTTCCTCTTTCATGTGCTTATGATTATCTTTTGGCATATTCTGGATTTTTATTCTGTGATTCAACCTTCTGTGCGGTTGTTTATAATTATGTAACAAGAGCATGATATCTAGGCCTTCTATGCAAATTCCCATGAAGACCCGAAATCAAAGTTTGAGAATTTATGTACATATATGTGTGTGTGCGTGTGCGCAAAATATCTTCTGTAATTGTGTAACCTTTGTTTTTAATGATGCGTAGAAAGAATCTTTGTAGCTAGTGATCCGTCCATTTTTTCTCGGATTTCCATGATGTTCTGTTGAAGGGAGTGCAACATGAGTCCAAAATTGTCCAGGATTCGATTTTATTTATTTTTTTCTGGTTCAACAGATGTCATTTAAAATCTTGAATGATTAATGATGAGGTTTATTTTGATGAATTAAGTGGTTTTTGGTTGTGTATCTGTGGGCTGATCTTCTGTTTCATTGTTGAATTGTGCAGCTCTGTTTCAGATAATCAGGACGGCAACAGGTGGAGGAATGGCATGAGAGCCATCTTCACTTCTGAGGAGTAGCAGAAAAGGCAGGACATGAGGTTATAACTTCTTGAGTTATTTGTTTGTACTCTCTGGTCTGTGTCTGTCTGTGCTATCCTCTAGGAGAAGTTTGGTAGTGTAGAAAGAAAGTAAAGACCATTTATGGTCATCCTGTGAAGTACTCTTATTTGAAAAAAAAAAGTAATTTAAATAACAGTGCACATGCCTAAGTGCTATGCTATCCTATATCTAATTTTGTTCATGGTTCATGTCATGATCTCTTAACTCTAAGAGGTGCACATCCTTCTACATTTAAGTTTGAAAAAATTGCTTTCAAGTGAAAGTATCTTTCTTATTTTATAAGCACTTATGGTGGTGGAAGAAACTCACTCCAGAAGTCTTTCACTTTTGTAACCCTCCTTCAAGCACTTCTCACCTGTCTCGTCCCCAGCCCAACCCAAGAATTTCATAGGAGAATTGCCACAAATAGCATGCATCTGTACAGCTTTTAGTTAGAAACCAAACCAATGTGAAAAAAAAAAAATTCGCCTCGTATTCATGCCTACTCTGCAAGGACGTAGAGGGAAGGAGTATCAATTTATAGTAGCCAACCGCTGAGATTTTATATTATACGAATTTTCTTAGCACTTAAATGTTGTAGTGAGATGAGTTGGTATCGACACTCGTATATGTAATTATCAGTTCCTTTCTATGTCGCAAATTGGAAGTCTCAAATGGAATGGATGAATGGAAGAAATATTCTTATTAGTTTTGTTCTTAGGCTTTATAGTCATTATGTTAAAGGTTAAAATACTGGTCACAACATAAACCCTCCAAACATAGATATTGTTTTTAGCCGTTGGCATTTAGAATTCATGCTTATTTACAAACGTGCTTTGTGGCTTTATAGATTAGAGAGGGGCCTTCCTTCTGCATTGATTCAAAATTTAGACTTCACCCTCGACGGGAAGAACTTTTCCATCCCCTTTCCCGGCCCCTACTTCAATCCCATTCCTTCTTGTGGGGGATCATTTTATAAATTCTCAGGACCATTTCCAATATAATTTTCATTTAAATAAAATATTACAAAATTTCCTAACAAAAACAATAATTTACTGTTTGCAAATATATAATTAAAATGTCTAATCTCCGTGATTTCTAAAAGTTAACATTTAAATATTGCCACATTATAGTTTTTCTAACTTAAATATTACAATATTATAATTTTGGCTCTTTTGGTTTTTGAAAATCAAGTTTATTTCCTCCCTATTTCTTATAATGGTCGAATTCTTAGTCAAATTAAAACAAGTTTTTTAAAGGTTGTTTTTTAGTTTTCAAAATTTGGTTTGATTTTTTAAATCATTGGTAAAAAGTAGGTAACAAAGAAAAGGGTAAGTAGTGTCTATAGGCTTAATTTTTATAAACAAAAAATCAAATGATTATCAAACGAGATCCTAAGTATTATAACATTCATGGTCTAAGTACTAGAATGTTCACACACACATGTATGTTGTCAAACCCTACAACATTTGGGTGATGTCTCCTTTTTTACCATGATGGTTTGTATATATAATCAAACGGGCTAGGGACATGTACTTGTTTAGCCAACGAGGAGAAGTATTTCCCCGTTCATTCCATTATTCCCTTTTAATCGAAGATTTTTCGTTTTGTTTATGGCAGGGTCTTGGTAAGGTTAAATGGACATCTTTAGATAGAGATTTGCTTAGAAATTCTACTTCGTTCTAGGTTGGATTACTTAGTTTCCTATTAATAAAAGAAAATATGAAAAACAAAATCACCTTTAGGTTAAACATGGATCGAATTTTGATCACATACTACTTGTGTTGATGAAGCTTTAGTAGATTTTAACTGTTCACAGGACTGAGTTTTTGTGCTTGAAATAATTAGTTCTCTTTCAATGTAAAGAATATAGTTTCACACTCCGTTGACATACTTTGATGATCACTTACACAGTCAAATTTTGACAATCATCTCTGACGATTATTATCTCTAGCGACCAACTTCAACGATTATCTCCGGAGACAAGTCCGATCACCAATTCCATCGATTATCTCCAACGACTAAATCTAATAACCAAATCAGGAAAAAAAAAAAAAAAAGATCAAGGAATGTATTTGTAAACACAAAATCAATTTTTTTAGTTCTTAATATATACTAATTGTTTTATATAGTAATTTAATGACAAACTTGTGTACAAAAATACATTTGAAAAAATACAACCAAAAACATTTGTTTTTTTGTTTTTTTATTTATTTTTTATTTTAAATATTATTTTTAAAAATATTTAAATGTAAATGACTTTTTGAAAAATATTTCACTGCCTATTTGAAAGTTCAACCATGAGTGGATACCCTCATCTTTTGAGGCTCTCTACTTTTTTTTTCAACACTCGAGGATTCTACCTGAATCGGCACTGCTCTAATATCACTTGTTAGAGAATTGACCTCCAAATATCTCTATGATGGTATGATAATGTTCACTTTGGGCATAAATTTTCATGATCTTAATTTTGGTTTCACTTAAAAAGCCTCGTACCATTGGTGATAGTAGTTCTCTCTTATACACCCACGATCATCTTCTTATGTAGCCAATATGAGGCTTTGATTGCATTTCTAACATCGACATACATGCATAATAAACTCTAACCTACAATTTGAAATAAGATGCTATAAAAAGTTATGAATCCCTTGATGACCTTTTTCTTGTGCAAATTACACTCGTACGTTTCATTTCATGAATATAAAAGTATATTCTGATTCTGTTGTTTGTATGAAATAAGAGTATATTTTGTCTAGCTTTGGTATAATGTTACATGTAAAAAATTGTAACATATATGTGAAGGTTTTAAGTTGGCATCTCAATTAAGTATTTAAAATTTCGAAAATATATGTGCAATTGAAGGGTGAAAACAAAAAGTTTGCGAGCATAAATAACCACTAGAAAAGCATACTTGTATAGATTATGACAAACTGCACTTGATATCTTTAACTTTATTAATTAACTCGGTACCCTAAACACAGACTCCTAACTAAACTCAAGACTAAACAACTTTACAAGCCCTAAGGTAGACTTCCAAATTATACAGATATATTAACTCTAAACTTCAGAACTCAACTCAATATACCCAAAACAACCCTAAATTAAAAAAGGAATATATTCTCTATGGTTTTTTAAAACGAAAATATAGTCTTTATGGTTTATTTCCTAAAATACTTTTGAGAAATTATTAATCAGACCATATGGACAAAATTCTAATTATAAACTATATGAATTAAATTCTAACTTTCTTCGAAGCCCAAAATTTAAATATAAAAAAAGAATATTTTGAAAATTAGGAATAAATAGAAATCAAAATCAAAATTGAGAGGTAACTAGGTAATTATTAACTCTTGCTCTTTTATTCTCTCGATCAGTTTCGATCTTGCAATTTCTGTCATTTGCTTTCTTTTAATAAAAAGAGCAAGATCAAAAAAATAAAGAGTGAGAGCAAAAACAAGAATGAATTGTTAGAGAAAATAGAGAGAATGAAGGGTGAGAAAACCTAAAACCTAAGAAACGGGAGATTCTAACCCACATAAGATCAAAAGCCATTGGGTAAAGATATTATTTGGACCTTCTATTGACTTCCATTTGGAATTGGATCAATATTGAAAGATATGGCGAATGAACATAGGGTTGCTATGTTTAAAGACTTTTGCATGGCCAACTCTTTAGTTACCCATTGCAATTTTATCTATTTTCATTGTGGTGTTGTCATTAATAGTTTCACTTCTGAGATTTGATGACATTTTTTAGTCAGCTTTCAATGATTAATTATTTTTAGGGCTCGTCAAAATTATTTTTTTCGTTTTTAAAATCACTCGAAAACATATTTTCAATTATTCAAAATTAATTTAGTTTTCATTTTACATTTTTAAATACAATTTTCATATGATCAAAATTAGTTTTCAAAGATTAAAAACATGTTTTACGGTGATTTTGAAAATAACAAAAGTGATTTTAGTCATTTTAAAATTACTCCTAAACATGTTCTTATTCAGGGTTTTCATAACCGATATGCACATTAAATCATTTAAATAAAGTTTTAAGGTTTCTAATTGATTGAACCTACAAGGTGTAATGTTTTAATTCATGAAATTGGTTTAGTATTTAAATTGAGTATTCAATCTACAAAAGCTTAGGGTTTCAATTGATGAAACTATGAATTAAGGATTATGATTGATTTAACTTACAAATTTAGGAGTATAAATTGATTTTCTTCCTAAAATTAATTCATTTCAATTATTTATTTGAGGAACAACTCCCTTTCTATGTTGGTTTAGTATGTCAATTTGAATTTCAAACTTCCAAAATTGTCATATTAAACTCTAAAATTGGACAATTTGCGTAAAATATACCTCCTTAAAACCTCGGTTTCGATAGCTTCAAAATTTCGGTAGCAAGAAATTTCAAATTTTCCCCAATTTTTCAAAATTATGAAATTTTCATTGATATTTTTTTTAGCAATTAGCTTAAGGGAAGTGCAATGGAAGTTTTTTTTCCAGCTTTTTTATCATAAAAATCTTTCTTTTCAAGAAACTAAATATTTTCGTTCAAATATTTTTTTCTATTGAATTTTTACATCATTTCATCTCAAATTGAACACATATTAACAAATGAATATCCACAAATAGTCTTATCTAAAAATAATTAACTAATCAAGGGATATTAATTGTATTGTTTATATATGTTTACAACTGAATTGGATAGAATTGAAAATTTAAAATAAGGAGAAAATTTAAATTATAGTCAAAACAAGTATAACTCAACTGACATATAATGTGTTAACAACCAAGAGATCTACAGTTCGAATCTCTCGCCTCCATATTGTACTCAAAAAAAAAAATAAAAAAAAAATAAACTATATTAATACATACCTTTTGGTAATTTGGTGTATATGGGCCTTGAGAAGGCTTAATAATGGTGGAAGGAGAGAAAAAAATGTGGAACATGAGAGATAAGAGGGTGTGATATTAGCCAAGGAGACTGCCTACAAAAACCAAACAATAAACCTATTTCTTCAACTCTCATCTTTATGTTATTAGTTATATGCAGGCAAGTCATCCTTGGCTACAACACCACCCTCTACATTCTCATGCACCACCATTCTTCCCATTTTATACTATATATCTTCATAGACAACAAAAAAAATATATACCGTCAAACTGAGTATAGCTCAACTGATATTACGAATAGTGACCAAGAGTTACGTGGTTCAGATCTCCTTACTCCTATTGTACTAAACAAACCAAAAAAAAAAAAACACACACACCCTTCTTCTTCTTGTATCAAAATTGATAGAGAATGAAGGTGAGTTTTATAGGAGAAGTTGAGGACATGGGAGGAGGGATGTGATTGGGTTTTTGGAATATATTCTTACTCTGCCCATGCAGCAGAGAGAGAGAGTGAGAGAAAAGAGATACTCATTTCCAAAATGCCCATTTTTTTTTTCAATTCTCTCTCTTTTTTGTGGTATAACCAAACAAATAGTGGAATCCAACACTTGTCATCCTCACATTATTACTTTCCTTTTTTTCCCAATTAAGACTTTACTTCTTTAACCCTCACTAGCTCCTTTGCCTTTTGCTTTTGTGGACCTACTCAGCTTGCTCATTGCATGGTGCAAATTGTGTACTAAGATCATCTTTTTTTGTGAGTGATGGAAAAAGATTTGTAACTAAAAGTAGAAGCCAATCTATGTGAATGCTACTTGACTTCTACTAATATATGCTATGTTAGTGTCTATATATATATGTACTTGATGGTTGAGTTTTTGGGTTATGGTTATTTTATATTTTCAACCGATCTATGTGAATACTACTTGGCTTCTACTAGTGTATGCTATGTTAGTGTCTATTTATATGTACTTGATGATTGAGTTTTTGGGTTATGATTATTTTATATTTTCAACCGTTAGAGCGACATAATTTAAGGCCATCTTTTAGTCATTACTATTGTCGTTTTGCAAGTCTTTGTTGTTTCGTTGTTGCACTTTAAGTGGTGATGTTTTCTCTTGACCTCGTTTTTGCTTGATTCATGTATTTCTCTTGAACCATTCATTGGAGCATCATTTCGCTAATCATTGATTTTGTCTCGAGTGATTGAATACGTTATGTGGACATCTCTACTGTATGTTATGTCCTAAACCCTCACAATTAGTAACTTTGCTCTACCTAAGATTTTCAAAATTATATCCTATCTCCAAAGAGTGTGCAAAATTTACACTACTAAATTAAGTAGTCGAAAAGCTCTCGCAGCATCCCTTTTTCTCTCTTCATGCTTTTCTTCTTTTGAGTCTCTTCTCTCAATTTTTTTAGTTCAAAGAAAAATGAAATGAGTATTCAAATTTTTAATCTTTTAATTGATAATATATCCTGCTTGTTAGTTTATATTCTATTATCAAAATGCATTTTCAATATTTTATTTGTTCAAGAAAAGTGCAATAATCACTTCTTTTTTTTAATTATTATTCCAATCAAATATATATATATATATATATTTGGATTTAAAAGTGGATAACAAGAAAAAACGAGACGAAAGAGAAAAAGAAGGTTCAATTACAATAATACTTATATAGACTTTACCATCTTTTTCCTAAAAAAAAAATACATTTTTTCAAAAGTTACAGTGTTACACTTTATATTTCATAAATATTTCGAAAAACTGTAATTGAAGTAAAAATCCACTAGAATATTGAATATATATTGAGACATAAAACATTGTGAATGACCTAGAGCAATTGGCGGTGTTCAAGTTTAAGTTTTCATTTTAGATTACCATCAGATCATTCTTTAAACATTTGGATGTAAGGAATAAAGTTGTGAACTCAAAAAAGTTGTAAAATCGATAAATGTGAATGTCTAAAGTCATCAATATTAAGAAGATAAAAAGATATAATAAATTAATCTTTTTTAATTATGTCACCTACACGAAGTCGTTAGACCAAATACCTCTATTAGATAATATTAAAATATTAAAAAATTAGTTATTTTTATGACAAAATTAAAAGCTTATTGATATATATAATTTAGAGGATAGAGGAGAGAGGGAAAAAAAAAAAAGTTATCCTCGCTTGTCAGAAAGCGCTATGGACGTGGGATAGAGTCTATTATTCTCCTTACCCATAAAATCTAGAAGACTATAGTCACCATTTTTTCTATTTTATTTTATTTTATTTTTCTGATTGTGACTATAGTAATAATTTCAATGGAGTTTAAAAATTACTTTTAATTTCTGAATTTTGGTAGAAATAATATTTATGCTCTAAATTTTGATTTATAACCATATATTCTTTATATACCATCATAATTTTTAATAATTTAAACTTTATTTGGTAATCATTTCGCTTTCATTTTTTGTTTTTAAAAATTAAGTCATTTTTTTCCATTTTCTTACAATAATTTACACCATTATCAAGTACAATGGTTAAATTCTTAGCTAAATTTTAAAAATAATATCAAGTTTTTAAAAGCTACAATCTCATTCGGTAACCATTTCATTTTTTTTTTTTAAATTAAGTCTATTTTCTCTCTATTTCTTACAATGATTTGCATATTTACTAAGTAGAGGTTAAATTCTTAGCCAAATTTTAAAAACAAAACAAATTTTTAAAAAATACTTTTTTTTAGTTTTCAAAATTTGGCTTTTTTTTTTTTTTTAATCATTAGTAAAAGGTAGATAACTAATGAAGAAATTTGGAGGTGGAAGTAATGTCTATACGCCAATTTTCAAAAACAAAATGTTTACCAAACATGGCCTACATTTTTTAGTTTTCAAATTTTGGTTCGGTTTTTTAAACCATTGAAAAAAGTAGATAGTCAAAGAAGAAATTTGGAGGTGGAAGCAATATCGATAGACTTAATTTTAAAAAACAAAAATAAAAAAAAATCAAATAATTACCAAATTAGACTTTAGTTCTTAAAACTTTAGCATACAACAATTTGACTCGTATACTTTCAAATTTTTAATAATTTAGCCTCTATCGTTAAAAAAAAAATCATCAAATTTGTCTAATTTACAAACAAATTGGACCCTCAATCATTTAATGTATGACAATAAACACTTTCAATATGTGAATGAACACTAGGATAAATACATATTTAATCTCTCATGATTGTTGTCCAATTAAACCCAATTATTTTTAAAAAAAATAATAATAATAACATCAAGTCATCTTAAAAAAAGGGCATTCTAAAATTCTAAAAACGTGTTAAAAAATTTGTATCAATTCACTAACAATCATGCCATATAAGCTTATTTTCAACCAAATTGAACGAACCAATACAAAGGGTATAATTGAAAAATATTAAAATATGACTAAATTGAAAATAGGTCAAAACATTAGGAACAAAACTATATATCAAGTTACAAATATTATACCAATCTTCTTCAATAAAGAGAGAATATTTTGAAAAGAAAGACTTCCATATTTGTGTTCTTTCTCTATCTTTTTCTATTTATAAGACTTCAAAAAGCATATTTCCACTACTCTTCTTATTGCCAATATAATTATGGTTCCCACTTAATTTCAATGTACATTTTTCATCAAGTCCAACTTTATTTTAGATACGGCTAAAGTACTTACTTTTTATCATGTTATTTTTAGATTTTGGGAGTGGTTTTTAAATTTAATTGAGCAAAAGGGGTGGTTTGAAGTTATTTAGAGAAAAAATGTTGTTTTTTTATCATCATCCGAATGCATCTCTTTCACCATTATTTTATTATGTTTTTTCTCTGTGCATTAATATATATATATATATATATATATATATATATCAGAATGTGTCTGTTCAATGGACACATTCTGACCAATTTGTCTTATTCCGCCTCCTTCCACCATAAAACAACCCTCTTCCTTTTCATTTTTTTTATCTATACGAATTCATTTTCCCCTTCATCACCGAAGCTCTCATTTCATCTTCACCCAAAAGAAATTTATCTTCCCCTTCATCACCGAAGCCCTCATTTCATCTTCACCCAAAAGAAAATTCCCTTCATTTCTTCCACCTTCTTTCTTTATTTTCAAATACCGATAATCTTTTACCTTCATTTCCACCTTCATATTATTAATTTGTTTCAGTGTAGTGTTTTATTTGGTAAGTTGATATATTTTTTGTTATTTAACAAAAAATTAAGTTTTTGATAATTTTTAATAATTTTTAATATTTATTTTGTTTACAGTGGAAATTATATTAAGAAAAGTTCTACAAACCATTATTCAAAGTTTTTTTTTGGTAAGGTCCAATATTTTTCTTTTAATAAGTTGATATATTTTTTATACTGGGTTAATTTCTTTTGTATTGATTCTCATTTTTTTTGTATTGGTTTAATTTCATAGATTATCATAAGGGAGAATTACATGTGATCAACATCGTGCTATATATGTTGGGGTTAAGTATTAAAAATAACTCTAATAACTCTAATAAATTTTAATTTGGTTTGCTTTACTACTGAATTTATGTCTCATTTACCTTCTTTTGTCTCTACAAATTTGGAAGATTTGAGAAAAATTTGGTACTCTTGCTTTTCTTGTTGGTATTTGGTATTTGGTATTTGGTTGGTATTTAACAATCAAAATGAGTATGTCTTCTTTGGTTTTTATCTACTTCTTTAAAATAATTACCTTGCAATTTTATTGCTACTTTGGTTTTTTTTTTTAGTATGAAAAATTTTATTGAGTTGATTTTAAATGGAATCAAACAAAAATAGCTACCAAATCAACGATGAAAATGTTTAAATTAATTTACAAGTAAACGTTAGGGATATAATTTGATATTTACCTATTTTTTTGGTTAAATATAATAAACTGTAAGTATGTCTTCTTTAATATTTTTTTTATGAGATCAGATGGATGAGAATGTTACCACAGGGTCATACAACGACTCGATTTTGTACTTATAGCGCAACCATAGATCCGAGGCTATTTGGGAAGACGAGCTATCGATGCAATGCATTGTCGACGAAGATAGGCTGTTATTCGAAGGTACGAGAACCCAGACCCTCGTATATTGAACTATCTACGAGCTGCAGGATTCTACGGAGTCTCTTTTATAAAATTTATACAACTAGACTGGCATCTGATAATGACATTAGTAGAACGATGGCGGTAGGAGACACACACTTTCCACATGTTGCATGAAGAGTGTACAATTACACTTCAAGATGTAGCTATCCAATTTGTACTCCCGATTAATGGAAGACCATTGATCAGGTCACTAAATTATGACTGAGAACAACTTTGTATCCTTCTTTTAGGCGTAACCAAGAACGACGTCGTTCTTAAAGGAGGTCGTCTAAACCTATCATGGTTAGCTGATCAATTTAACAACTTCGCCCATCTACCAGACAATGCAGATGAAGAGGATCTACAACGATATGCTCGAGCATATATTCTCACGTTGATTGGAGAATTGGTATTTTCTGACAAATCTAACAGCAGAGTGCACCTGATGTATCTTCCTCTCTTGGTAGATTTTAATGTTATCGGGACTTACAGTTGGGGCATTGGATGTCTTGCATTATAGGCAACTATGCAAGGGTGTAGTTATAGATGGAAAATACATTGTAGGCCCACTTTTATTGCTGCAGATTTAGGCATGGGATCGATTTCCTCTTCTAGCGCCTCGGCGACTCCATCGATACGAGAACAACTTAGGTGACAGACTACTTACAGTAAGGTAAACATATTTAGCTCATTATTGTTGTGTTCATTATGAAATACTAATAGCTAAAATTCAACTTATGATTATTGTAGATAGAATGACAATTATTCTATAATTAGAGCATCGACACATGTTCTAGTACAGTATAGGCACATACTAGATACACATATGCCTAACTAGATAATATTTTATTCATTCATATATCATATATTCATAATGTTTCAATCTTCTAATTCATTCATATTTTGACACATATGCATGCAGATTATTTGGGAGCAATATAATCATCTTATCCAATTATTGTCGTCATACTATCTCGATGGAAGTGAGATGTGGACATCCAGATGTCCACTCATATGCTTCTTTGTTGTGGAGTGGCATCACCCAGATCGTGTGATACGTCAATTTGGGATGTTGCAACAAATTCCTCAACCTTGCAACACAGACGCCCGACTTCATTCACACGATCTAAAGGATAGGCCTGAGCGAGACTGGATTGCATCTTTGGCTCCTCAAATTTCAATTTGGGAAAATCGTCAGAGTTTGGTTGTTAATGGACCTCCTATTAACAACGGTGTAGGTATCGAGCTTGGATATATTGAATGGTATTCCACTGTGAGCAAGCGTACATAACTAAAGCAGGAGCATTGACAACTGGTAGAAATACAGGTTATTAAAGCTCAAATTATTAAAACAATGGGAGAAAGTGATGGTGAATAGGCAATATTACAATTGAATGCGCCAAACTAAAAGAAAAATTGCGATCGCTAACTCTCATTGCATAAAAGCAGTTATTCTGTACAGGAACAACGCGATAGCACGTTTTGAGTTTGCGATCCAAGGGTACCTCAAAGATGATCACATGATGACCTTACATAAAGGCGGTGGCCTAATATAATAAAACGTGATGGGACGTAAAACCGATAACGGTCAAATCAGAAATTCAATTGACGGTCGTTGAAGACCATACCATTGCAAATACATTGAACTTCTAGTGACTATCAGATGGTGCAATAGGGTATGAAAGTTAATGCTACCCATCCACGTAACTACTAGTGAGAAGAACTGTTTTGTCTGGAAGTCTACCCAATGCTACCAAACCAGGAGGACTTCCAAGCGAGACGAAGCTGAGGAAAGAGAATTCTTGAGAAGAAATTAATTTTCGGAGAGGTCGAGAGACTGCCAGAAACAACACAGAGGAGAGACATCAAACCCTTGCGAGAGCAAGAGTTTACAACTTGGGAAAGACTTGAAGTGATAAGAGTGGTGTAAACGCCAGAGGAAGCAAAACATTGCTTACCTGGCTTAATACTTACACCATTTATTGTTTTGTACTTAAACACTTTATTTGCAAGAATGGAAACTTCATTTCAATTTATGTTCAGTCTCTTCACATCATACATAGTAGCTAAATTTGTGAATGGGTTAAGAAGTACTTAGATAGCATGACCTAAGTTATGCACTTTATGCGATCATCTTGTCTTATGTATGCTTCATTCATCATTTGGAGTACTTGATAGAGTAGTCTAAAGACAGAATCTAGGCTTGAGAGAGTCGGATTAGATCATATAAGCAAGAGTAAAGACTTAGAAATAAGTTCTATCTGCTGCATTCCATACACATCGCATACATCTTAGACATAGGAAATGTGTCATTATGCATTGAGAAATGTAGTGCTTAATATTTGTGTATAGCATGATCGTATGACTTGTACAATATCTTAAGAAATGCTAGCAAAACCTCTTCTCAACCCCTTTATCGAATATTTTTTTACAACACCACCCTTTCATCGTTGTATATTTAATTCCATCGTATTAGAAAATCAAAGTTAAATCACTATCTACTTCTTAATCACCATCGCAATAAGATCAGAGAGTCTGTCGCATATCTATTTAGTAATCCTTGCATTCGACCTTGGACTTACCAGGACCCTAAGAAGGCTTATACTTGGGCTTTGTTAAGAAAACTTGCATGATCATCACATCCACACATCCTTTCATCGTATGATAAATCAAAGCATCAAGTTTTTGGCACCGTTGCCGGGGATTACGATATAGATTGCGCTAACATCAAACCTCTTTGATCTTTGCAACTTTTGACCTTTGGAGTATTGCCATTCCTCCTGTGAAGGAAGAAGCAAGCATCGTATGAGCGAAGGAAATACTCTTGAGCTTAAGTACGACCCAGAGATTGAAAGAACTTTTCGCAAAAGGCAGAGAAAAAGACGTAAACGACAAGGAAGAGTTCGTAGAATGGCTGAACAACCTGAAGAACGAGTAAGGAATGAAAACAACATGATGGCAAATCCCATCCTACTGGCTAATGATTGCAATAGACCCATTCGAGACTATGCGTCAACAAATTTGTATGATTTCTCCTCAGGAATCATGAGACCATCATTGGATGGATCAAGGATCGAGATGAAACCGGTAATGTTATAAATGATACAAACAGTAGGATAGTTCGGAGGATGGCGTGGTGAAGATCCACACGCTCATCTACAAAGTTTCATTAAAATCTACAACACTTTTGTGTTCCCTAATATTTCTCTAGAAAAGGTTCGACTCATGTTATTTCTATTTTCACTATGCGATAAAACGAGAAAATGGGAATTCTCTCTCGAACCAGGAGAGATAACGTCATGGAACAAGTTATGGAGAAATTTATGAAAAAGTATTTCCCTCCCACAAAAAAATGCTAGAAGGGGGAAATGATCACCAATTTTGAACAAGAAGAAGAGGAATCGCTCAATGACGCATGGGTGAGATTCAAGAGACTAGTACGCAACTGCCCACATAATGGGTTACTGGATTGCCTCCAAATGGAGATTTTCTATCATGGACTCAACTTTGCATCACAGACAGCTACCAATGCAGCAACAGCAGGAGGTCTTCTGGACAAAACATATGATGAATCAAAGAATATTCTTAATCGCATCTCAAAAAACCATGAAGACTGACAAGAAAGCGATTAAAGAACGAAGCCCGGAGAAGGTAATTCGAGTAATGGTGCCATCGCATCACTACAAAATCAGATGAATGCAATGATAAACTTGTTGCAAGGCATCACAATAAACAATTCAGGAGCTCGAAATGGGCAAGTCAATGCGATAGATGAAACAAACACCAACTCTGTCTTATGTGAAGAATCGCATTCTTTTAAGCAATGCCCACAAAATCCTCAATCAGTTTACTTTGTCAAAAAAAATCCTTTTTCAAACACTTACAACCCAGGGTGGCGAAATCACCCTAATTTTTCTTGGAAGAATAACCAATAGCAAAGCAGTCAGTCTGTGGTTCAGAGAGAGGGACCGCCAGGGTTTTTCCATAGATCTAATGGACAACAACAAGCTAGCAGTTCTCAACCACCATCTTCATCATCCCTAGAAAACTTATTGAAGTAATACATTGAAAAGAATGAAACAGTCCTTCAAAACCAAGCTACATCCATTCGCAATTTGGAAATTCAAATGGGATAAATTGTGGGAGGGCTAAAGAACAGACCCCAAGGGACATTGCCTAGCTCAACGGAGCTTCCACACAATCCAGGGAATGTTGGGAAAGAACATTGCCAAGCAATCACCCTAAGGAGTGGAAAGGCGGCCATAAAAGTTAAAAAGAAGCCTTGCAAGACTGAGTCAAAGGAGCAACCTGCGATTGAATAAAAAAAAACCTCTATCGCAGACTGAATGAAAGGAGTCCGAGACTAGGGAACCAGAAGATACGACCACCTTTAAGCCTCCAAACCATGAAACATTGGAAGTGCAGTTACCTCCATTTCCTCAAAGACTGAAAAAGAAACATAATGATGAAGGCTGTATCAGCGCTTCTTGGAAATATTGAAACAATTGCACATCAATATTCCATTCATAGAAGTGATAGAGCAGATTTCGGTGTATGCGAAATTTTTTAAGGACATTATCTCGAAGAAGAGAAGCACGAGAAGATTCGCCACGTTGGCATTGTGCTTTCACAAGTGTAGATGCCATTTCGCCTATCGAGAGAGGGTTGGAAGAATGCGTTCACTAAAGCGAGAAGTACTTCCAGAGATGGAAGCAACCTTGCATTCACCATGTTCATCCCTGTTTCACCAAAAAAATATGGGAACACGACCGATCGCCGAGAGGTGTACGCCAAGGGAAAGCGGTACCTTAGTTGTATCTTTAACGCAATTAACAAACTTGCGATGTTTGTACTAATTATTCTTTCTCTTTCTGATTCATCCATAAAGCCTTGTCATCGCATACCACGATCCTTTGTATAAACTTCACAGCCAGTATCAAATTCAGCATCATGTATATCATGTATCTTGTATCTTGCATCACGTTAGCTTAGGTTTATCGCACTTTATTTTATTACCGCAACTTTAGTTCATCTGCACAATTTTACTTTACCGCAAGTTATTTTCCTGTACAAACACACAATCTTTGTTAATTATAAAAACCCCGGTAGCATGTATCACAAATGTAGCACATTAACGACAATAATCCCTGTGTTCGACCTCGGATCACTTCGAGAAACTTGCGTTGGAATTTTACTCGGTTTCAACGCAAGAAAACTTGTGAAAAAGCATAGCATACTACAAGCATTTCATAAATAACGCATACATCTAGAAGTAGTATCACATAAAGTGTCAATAAGCATAACACAGCATCCACATTCCATCTCCATCTTTCCAAGTCATCAAGATTATGGCAACATGAGCTTGTATGATTCACATTCATAATTATCCATATTTATCCACATGCTTATTTTAAAGACAATCAAATTCAGTGTTACAAGTTTATGGCGCCGTTACCGGGGACTGGTAACGGTCAGTGTTGAATCATAATGGTTAGTGTTGCCGGAGACTGGTATTCAACACTAACCGTTACCAGTCCCCGGCAACGGTGCCATAAACTTGTAACGCTGAATTTGATTGTCTTTTTCCGGGGACTGGTAACGGTCAGTGTTGAATCATAACGGTTAGTGTTGCCGGAGACTTGTATTCAACACTAACCGTTACCAGTCCCCGGCAATGGCGCCATAAACTTGTAACGCTGAATTTGATTGTCTTTAAAATAAGCATGTGAACAAATATGGATAATGATGAATGTGAATCATACAAGCTCATATTGCCATAAACTTGATGACTTGGAAAGATGGAGATGGAGTGTGGATGCTGTGTTATGCTTATTGACACTTTATGCGATACTACTTCTAGATGTATGCATTATTAATGAAATGCTTGTAGTATGCTATATGTTGTCACAAGTTTCCTTGCATTGAAACCGAGTATAATTCCAACGCCATTTTCTCAAAATGATCCGAGGTTGAACATAGGGATTGTTGTCGTTAATGTGCTAAATTTGTGATATATGCGACCGGGGTTTTTACAATTAACAAAGATTGTGTGTTTGTACAGGAAAATAACTTGCAGTAAAGTAAAATTGTGCAGATGAACTAAAGTTGCGATAATAAAATAAAGTGCGATAAACCTAAACTAACGTGATGCAAGATACAAGATACATGATATACATGAAAGTTCGAGACTGACTGTGAAGTTTATACAAAGGATTGTGGTATGCGATGGCAAGGCTTTATGGATGAATCAAAATGAGAAAGAATAATTAGTACAAACATCCAAGTTTGTTAATTGCGTTAAAGATACAACTAAGGTTCCATTTTTCCTTGGCATACACCTCTCGGCAATCGGCCGTGTTCCCATATTTCTATGGTGAAATAGGGATGAATGTGGTGAATGCAAGGTTGCTTCCATCTCTGGAAGTACTTCTCGTTTTAGTGAACGCATTCTTTCAACCCTCTCTCGATAGGCAGAATGGCATCTACACTTCTGCTTTCACAAGTGAAGATGCTGTCTAGCATGCTTTGACTAATTAATTACTTCCTTAACCCAATTAATTGATTTGCTCATTTATTGCTAATTATCCAAGGGATTAAGAAAATATCGTGGGGAAAGTGAAAAATGGATGAACGGAAATAGGCAAAGAGATAGAGATGAAAATGGTCATAACATTTAATTATAGAATTAAGCGTCTGATACATGGTGTGAATGATAGAGATTAAGAAGTTGAATACAATTGATGATAAAGAGATAGAAACAAATACAGAAGAGTGTCAACGTTTTGACACAGATCTAGACGGTGGATTTTCTTGCGGGCATGTGGAGTGGATGAAGAGAAGAGTTTCCCTCTCAGGTTTGCTCGTCCAGTAGAAGTGACCTTCGTACAGAGCTTCAACGGCGGGGATCGGAAGGATTCTTGCCCTGAGACTCACCTCTCGGCCTTGTCTCTTAATTCTTCCCAGATTTACTTTGATTAATCGCTCAACCAGTCTCTCTCTTAGATCAGTATATACACTTTTCTCTGTATTCAAGCATGTCTTTTCAGTGCAATGGCCGAATCTATTTATAGGCTCAGCTTTATCTCTTTGCATTGTGGTCCCCACTGTATTATTAAGGCAGTTCCGGAAATGGTGGAGTGAGTATTCCTTCTATTACGCAATCAATCTCTTCAGAAATGCAGAACGGCTAGTTGTACACGCGTCAGAATCTTCTGCAATTGCATTGCTCTTTACATCTTCGATCGTTTGCCCGCATGCAGTGTTGTTTTTTATTACCGCATGCGGTTGAGATTGCGTTGATCACTTAGCTCTTGATCGATTGTCGCATGTGCCGTCATTGCGTTGATCGTCTATTCATTCTTGAATGATGGGCGCAATGCGACATAGATGCGTTGTTCAATTTATCTTGAGCCATGAACGTATGCGGTGACTTGATTTCCTGTAAAACAGACTTGAAACATTCTTTTCTACCATCACAATGGTGTCAGTGGGTGTATTGACGACAATTTATAATTCTCGTATTTCTTAGCTAATTTTCATACAATTGACACAACTTTCCTTTCTTTTGGCCCAATATCTAAATAAAACAGTATAAATAACTTGTATTTCTACAAGTTATCACATTGACACAAGAATACAACACTATAATTCCACCAAAGATGCACGACCTAGGCAGTTTCACAATACCCTGCTCAATAGGAGGAATCTATATTGGTCATGCATTATGCGATCTTGGGGCAAGCATAAACTTAATGCCCCTTTCAATTTTCAAAAGATTGAATATGGGACAACTAACACCCACAACGGTGACTCTTCAACTCGCCTATAGATCCTTGGTGCACCCTGAAGGGAAATTAAAGGATGTCTTGGTAACAATAGACAGATTCATTCTACTTGTAGACTTCATTATCTTAGATTATGAGGCGGATAAAGATGTTCGAATCATATTGGGACGACCATTCTTGTCAACTGATCGTGCTTAAATAGATGTGCACAAGGGAGAAATCACAATGAGCGTCAACGGAAAGAAGCTCAGGTTCAATATTATCAAGGCAATGAAGTTCCCAGATAAGGAAGGCTTATCAGATTCCAATGATGAACAAACTTACGTTGAAAATTGGGAGTCTGAATAAGAGAATTAAGAAAGAGAGGATGCGACAACATCCATTGAGACAGGCCATGTGATAACAGAGATGTTGAAGAATGATAAAATGTTGAATTTGGATGAAGAAAGAAAAGCACATAAGCCCTCTTTAGAACAACCACCTACACTAAAACTAAAAACTCACCAACCCACTTGAAGTACGTATTTCTCGGCCAGAATGGAACCTTACCAGTCATCATATCCTCTGCATTTCCTGAAGAAAAAGAAACTGCACTGATTAGTGTTTTAAAAAAAATATATTAGAGCAATCAGATGGACGCTCGCAGACATCAGGGGTATTAGCCCAACATATTGCATGCATCGAATCCGGCTTGAAGAAAATCAGAAGGGTTTAATAGAACCTCAATGTAGACTGAACCCTACGATGAAAGTGGTTGTCAAAAAATAAATCATCAAATGGTTATATGCCGACACTATCTACCCTATCGCAGATAGCACGTGGGTCAGCCTCGTGCAATGTGTTCCCAAAAAGGGTGGGATGACAGTGGTTCCTAACAAAAACAACAAATTGATCTCCATGAGGACCGTCACGGATTGGCGGATTTGTATGGACTACAGGAAACTCAACGCGGTGACAAAGAAAGAACATTTCCTCTACCTTTCATTGATCAAATGCTCAACAGATTAGCGGGAAATGATTATTTTTGCTTCCTTAATGGGTACACAGGCTATAACCAAATTATGATCGCACCAGAGGATCAAGAAAAGACCATGTTCACATGTCCATATGGAACATTCGCCTTTCGTCGCATGCCTTTTGGATTATGCGATGCACTCATTACGTTTCAAAGGTGTATGATGGTGATCTTCTCCAAGTACCTTGAAGACTCGGCTGAAATCTTTATGGATGACTTCTCAGTCTATGGACAAACACATGAAATCTGTCTGCAAAACCTAGAAAGAATACTGAAAAAATGTGAGGAAACTAATCTGGTGTTAAACTGGGAAAAGTGCCATTTTATGATCAAGAAAGGAATTGTGCTTTGGCATAAGGTTTCAAGGAATGGGTTAGAAGTGGACAAAGCAAAGATTGAAGCTATAGAAAAACTTCCACCTCCAACGAATGTGAAAGCTTTAAATAGTTTCCTAGGACACGTGGGGTTTTACAGAAGGTTTGTGAAGGACTTTTCCATAATCGCTCGACCTTTGAATGTGTCGTTGGAAGCTGATAGACCCTTTGATTTCGATTCACACTGCCTTACTGCATTTAAAACACTAAAAGACGCTTTTACTACAACGCCAATTCTAATCGCACCTGATTGTGCGAAGCCATTTAAGCTGATGCGCGATGCCAGCGGATATGCGATGGAGGTAGTCTTGGCACAAAAAGTAAAGGTAATGTTACACCCCATCGCATATGCTAGCAGAACGCTAAACTCTAGGCAGGTGAATTCCACCACCACCAAGAAGGAACTTTTAGCGCTGATTTTTGCGATTGAAAAATTCAGACCTAATTTGTTGGGGTTAAAAGTGATTGTCCACACAAAACACTCTACGATAAGATATTTGATGACAAAAAAAAATGCGAAGCCTAGACTAATTTGATGGGTTCTCTTACTCCAAGAATTTAATATGGAAATAATCGACCGAAAGGGAACAGAGAACAAAGTCGCTGACAATTTATCGCGATTAGAAAATCCATAAGTGGATCGCATCCAATTGGAGGTGAACGCCTCATTTCCTAATGAGCAGTTGCTTAAGATTGAAAAACTACCCTGGTATGCGGATATTGTCAACTTTTTGGTCTGCAAACAATTCCCTGAAAACTACACATCCCATCAAAAGAAAAGGCTCATACACAAATGTAAATTTTACTACTGGGACGATCTAAATCTCTACAAAATGGGTCAGACCAGATATTGAGACTCTGTGTTCCAGAAACTGCTTTCCATCGCATATTGTTTCATTGTCATGATTCACCCTATGGAGGTCATTTCGACGGACAGTACACGACAACGAAAGTTTTGCAATGTGGTTATTATTGACCCACTCTATTTAAAGATGCACGAGAATACTCCATGAAATGCGATAAATGCCAATGCACTTGAAGCATTTCAGAAAAAAAATGCAATGCCAATGAACATCATTTTAGAGGTGGAGCTATTCGACATTTGGAGAAGAGATTTCATGGGAACATTTCCATCGTCAAATGGTCATAAATACATTCTATTGGTTGTCGACTATGTTTCCAAATAGATTGAAGCTATTTCATGTGTTGCAAACGATGTGGCAATAGTGTCTAATTTCTTGCAGAAAAACATCTTTGCTCATTTTGGCACCCCACGTGCCATAATAAGTGACGAAGGGACCCACTTTGTGAATCGCATTGTTAGTAAACTATTGATCAAATATAATGTCCACCAGAAGGTCGTCACCGCGTATCACCCCCAAACAAACGGACAAGCAGAGGTTTCTAATAGAGAAATAAAGACAATCTTAGAGAAGGTGGTGAACCCATCACGGAAGGATTGGACCATGAAACTAGATGATGCGTGGGCATATCGGACTGCTTATAAGACACCCATAGGCATGTCACCATATGCGTTGGTGTTTGGAAAGGCTTGTCATCTACCGTTGGAACTGGAATATAAGACGATGTGGGCAATTAAGAAACTTAACTTTGATCTTAAGGTTGCAGGAAAAGAGAGAAAATTTCAACTACTAGAACTGGACGAATGGAGATTACAAGCGTATGAAAATTCCAAAATTTAAAAAGAACACACCAAGCGATGGCATGCTAAGCGTCTTTGTGAGAAAAACCACAAGGCAGGTCAAAAAGTATTGTTGATCAAGGCTGCGTCTCTTTCCTGGAAAACTGAAGTCGCGTTGGTTCGGGCCTTTCATAATCAAGGAAGTATTCCCGCATGGAGCGGTGGAATTGACCAATGAAGATGGGACCAACGCATTTAAAGTGAATGGACAAAGAGTAAGCTGTATCATGGAGGGGATTTCCAACGTGAGAATACCTCCATTGACTTGGGTAGGTCAGAATAAAGAAGAAACACTCAGTCCTTGTGATGATAAGCGACATACATTCATCAGGGATGAAGTATACTCTTTTGTGTATCCTTTTTGTTTTTCTTTCAATAATGTATTTTACTTTCTGCATAATTACTACTTTTTATGATTGTCAACTCTTTTCTTCGTACTATCTTTCAAAAGCTCAATCGATCGCATGTTTTAAGCCCATCGCATCACTCTGTCGCGCTCATTTATTGCGATCAAAATGATGCTGGTGAAAATTAAATTTAAGGGTTGTGTCCTTCCTTGCCTCATCTTATTTCAATTCTTGTACTTCTCAGTTTCAATTTAATATTGTTGAATTCTACTATCGCATTCTCTCTCGTTTGACTCAATTTTGAATTTTTTATTGTTTTATTTGGTCACCGCATTCATCCTTTGTCCATTACGACTTCAATGATGAAATATATGCCTCTTTTCTTATCGCATGAACTAGCGTCAAATTAATTTTAGGTCATTCAATTCACAAAGCATTTCTAAAATTTAGTTGGTCTGCCAACTTTACTTTAAAACTATTTTTACAAAAATTTTCGAGCTCAGATCTTGCTTGTAGTTGGATGTCCGCATGACACCCGTGGGGGGCAAGCCAAAACGAAGGTGGGAATCGTGATCAGATAAGTGATTGCAAATCCGTTGCCAAATAAAAATATGGGCATAAGTTTTGACTGAAAAAGAGGGTCTCGCTCGTAGTTGGATGTCCGCATGACACCCATGGGGGCAAGCCAAAATGAAGGTTGGGCACTGGGATTAGTGCAAGATCACAAAACTACTATCTAAATCATACGAAGGCCAAAACCACTTGAACACCCCCGTTTATAAAATTTGAAATAAATCATGCGATGTCCTGGGAAATGAGTAAAGATTTTTTTTTTTTAGATTAAGCTCGTGGTCCCTAAAGGTTAGAAATATTTTAGGAAGACATTAGGATAGAAATTAATAATGACAACGGTTCGGCGGTTTGAATAAGACATCATGAGAAGCCTAGGCAGGGTAAAGACAATTGAAAATTTGAGAAATCTTTAGTTTATACTTGAGGGCAAACATTGTTTTAAATTTGGAGGTGTGATAACTCGTAGAAATACAAGTTATTAAAGCTCAAATTATTAAAACAATGGGAGAAAGCGATGGTGAATAGACAATATTACGATTGAATACGTCAAACTAAAAGAAAAATTACAGTCACTAACGTTCATCGCATAAAAGCAGTTATTCTGTGCAAGAACAATACGATAGCGCGTTTTGAGTTTGCGGTCCAAGGGTACCTCAAAGATGATCGCGTAATGACCTTACATAAAGGTGGTGGCCTAATGTAATAAAACGTGATGAGACGTAAAGCCGATAATGGTCAAATCAGAAATTCAGTGACGGCCGTTGAAGACCATACCGTTGCAAATACATTGAACTTCTGGTGACTATCAGACGGAACAACAGGGTATGAAAATTAATGTTGCCCATCCACGCAATCAAAGTGAGAAGAATTGTTTTGTCTGAAAGTCTATAAATACTCAATGCTACCAAACCAGGAGGACTTCCAAGCGAGACGAAGCTGAGGAAAGGAAATTCTTTAGAAGAAATTAATTTTTGGAGAGGTCGATAGACTACCGGAAACAACACAGAGGAGAGACACTAAACCATTGCGAGAGTAAGAGTTTACAACTTGGGAAAGAATTGAAGTGATAAGAGTAGTGTAAACGCCAGAGGAAACAAGACATTGCTTACCTGGCTTGATACTTACACCATTTATTGTTTTGTACTTAAACACTTTATTTGCAAGAATGGAAACTTCAATTCAATTTATGTTCAGTCTCTTCACACCATATATGAGTAGCTAAATTTATGAATGGGTTGAGAAGTACTTAGCTAGCATGACTTAAGCTATGCACTTTATGCGATCATCTTGTCTTATGTATGCTATATTCATCATTTGGAGTACTTGAGAGAGTAGTCTAAAGACAGAATCTAAGCTTGAGAGAGTCGGATTAGATCGCATAAGCAAGAGTAAAGAATTAGAAATAAGTTACATTCCATACACATCGCATGCATCCTAGACATAGGAAATGTGTCATTATGCATTGAGAAATGTAGTGCTTAATATTTGTGTATAACATGATCGCATGACTTGTACAATATCTTAAGAAATGCTAGCAAAACCTTTTTTCAACCCCTCTATCGCATATTTGTTACAACACCACCTTTTCATCATTGTGCATTTAATTCCATCGCATTAGAAAATTAAAGTTAAATCACCATCTACTTCTTAATCACCATCGCAATAAGATCAGAGAGTCTGTTGTATATCGATTTAGTAATCCCTGCGTTCGACCCTAGACTTACCAGGACCCTAAAAAGGCTTATATTTGAGCTTTGTTAGAAAAACTTGCATGATCATTGCATCCACACATCTTTTCATCGTATGATAAATCAACGCATCAAGCATCATATCACTTGTTGGTATGAGTTTATTGTTTACTAGGATTGTTTGATTTTATTTTTTCACTGCATACCAAAATAAATTTTAAAGTCATTAACTTGTTATTAAATTTTTTTTTCAGGCCGAGCTTCCAAATTTGCCATTATCTGCTCAAAGGGCCTTACGTAGACTCACCTCTATATATCAAGTGCGATATTTCGATGGTGATGTTCCAATGGAAGAACAAGATGATCTAGTAAGACATGAGGATGTTCTTATTCAACCTAATGTTCGAAATGAATATCCAACAACACCACTCAATCATTTTACACATACTTCCATGATGTCCTTTCCCTCAACATTTGAATTTTTTCCAACAACCCTTATCGACAATGTAGTGAGGGTATACACTTTGTAGAGGAAAGTCAACCATCAAGTGTAAGAGGACGTGGCGATCGTGGACACTATGTGACTCAACATGATCGATCTAGACATAATAGAGAATCTTCTTCCAGACGTGAATAAAGAACATTGTACATATGATTAAATTTATTAATGAAATTCAATCACGAAAATGCACTTACAGTCTACAACACATCCTAAAGAACCTTGAATATTATTTACAATAGTCCAAAGTTAATATCTATATTTTTACATAAGTTTCTAACAACTTTAAACAAAAATAATAATTTGAAATTAAAAATTAATATTGAGTATATCAAATCAATCATAGAAATTTCTTAATCTCAAAATAACATTATTGTTTATACTGTTAAAAAACTAGTAATATTACTATCAAAATAAAAAACGAGATTAGTAATATAGTTGATTTTAGGTAACAATGATTTAGAATTAAACAAATGGAATATTTTGTTTTTGAAAGGTATTGTAATTAAAGTGTGAGGTGGGAGAGTCGAACCTCAAACCTTGAGGTCAATAATATAAACAAATGGAATATTATTAATCGTTAAAAAACAAAGTAATGAAAGAGTTGGGTTTCAGATTGTTAAAAGAATGAAAAAAATAAAAGCAAAAATATTTTATTATTTTATTAATGAAAGAGTTGTGTTTCGGATTATTTTATTACTATTCTTTTTTTAAGAATGCGTCTCTTTTTTTTTTTTTTTAAATGAATGCATCTCTTGCGAGGAAAAAGATAATAAGATAATGGCAAACAAGAGACGCATTCAGTCAGGAAAAAATTAATAAAATAATGGTGAATTCGTTTCGGGTGGGGACAAAAACACAACCACTTTCCCCTAAATAACTTCAAACCACCCATTTTTCCCTCATTAAATTTAAAAATCACCCCCAAAATCTAAATAACCCTTTTATCAACAAGAGATTGAAAAGATACTACTAAGTTTATGAGACTTTCTATTTCTACAACTTTGGATCCTTAATAAGCTTATCTAAATGATACTAGATTAACAACCGTCAAAATAGTTCAACGGACATAAAACTTGTACTATCGATGTCGAGGTCAGAAAATTTAATTATTTCAACTCACATATTGTTAAAAAAGAAAATACTGCACTATTAGATATGATTTAATTTTCAAATAAATAATGGTTTTAAATTCAAGGTTTAATGAACTCTCGACGATTTTTCGTAAACAAGAGTTCAAATTTTTGGTGGTGACAACAAAAAAATTGACTGATAAATCATCTTTATTGCCACTTGATATTACTCTAAATGAGATTGTGACGTTGGAGTGTAAAGTTAAAGTTGGAAATTTTGACCAAAAAAAAAACTGCAATTTGGAGTATATTTGTCTGTCGATTCAGTTTTCTAAAGTATAAAATTGTAAATAGTCGATTCAATATGATTTGGATAGATTTTGTCGATTTTGATCCATGGATTCTTCAAAAAGAAAGAAAAGTATCAAAATGAACTAGACCAACCAAACTTAAATATTTCATGGTTGGAACGGATTAAACCAATCATATAACCAAAGTTGTTTAGATTGAACAAATTTCAATTTGAAGAAGATTTTAATAAATCCCAACCAATCATAATCACCAATAGTCCTTGCATGAACAACTACCAGCTTCAAAACAATGAAACCTATTTGAATCTCTCACAAGTATTTTTCTCCTTGTGATCTTGGAAATAAGCTTAATTGCATTATGACAGTCTACACAAGTTCTTAGATTCTTGAAAACCTTGATTGTTGTACCTGAAGGGGTTGAAATTATTCCAAATGCAACTGCCAGTTTCTCACTATGGTAAGAAAGGTTCTGTTCTTTCTGTTCCAATTCCACATCATGTAGCACAAAGTTTGTATCAGGTACATAACCAACTTCTTTCATTCTCTTCGAGAGCTCATCTAAATACTCGAGTATTTCATTCGATCTCGGATGCGAGTTATCGCCAACAGTAAACACATGAACCTCTCTCTTGATCTCTATCCAACTCAAACCAGGCTTCTTCACTATTCCCCTACTATCCATGGTTTTTCTGATTTTTGCTTCTTCAGCCCACCTACCAGCAGTGGCATAAATATTGGCTAGGGTAATATAAGTGGCTGGATTCTCAGGCTCTATTTCAAATAAAGATTTTGCTGCTCTTTCTGCTAGTTCAAAGTTTCCATGTATTCTACATCCACCAAGTAAAGCAGCCCATAAAAACTTATCTGGCTTCATAGGCATTTTGTCAATTATGCTCTCTGCTTCTGTAAACCGACCAGCACGGGCCAGTAGGTCAATTATACAAGCATAGTGATCAGCGGTATGAATCAAACCATGCTTTTCCTTGATGGAGTGAAAATACTCAAGTCCCTTATCGATTAACCCAGCATGAGTACAAGCAGACAAAACACCAACGAAAGTAATATGATCTGGCTTAGTACCTGATTTAAGTAGCAATTCAAAGAAATGGAGGGCCTTGTCATGTTGACCATTTTGTGCGTGACCAACAATTAATGAAGTCCAGGAAACCAAATCGGGTCGGGGCATTCCTTCAAACACACTCTTGGCATTCTCGATGTTCCCACACTTTGAATACATATGAACAAGAGCACTAGCTGCAAATGAAAGGGGGTTGAATCCTACACGCATCATGAAGCCATGAATTTGTTTACCTAAATCCTCAGCTGCGTGATCAGCACAAGCATTCAAGACACCAGCAAATGTGAACTCATTTGGTTTGATATTCGAATTCATTAAGTGTCTAAATAAAGCAAATCCCTCCTCTCTCTGCCCATCTTCGAAGTACCTATCAATCATTGTTGTCCATGAAACAACATCTTTTTTCACAATCTTGTCAAAAATGTATCTAGCTTCCCCTATACTTCCACATTTTCCATACATATCCAATAGGGAGCTCCAAACTACCTCATCTGAATCCAACTCCATTCTCATAATATGACCATGTATCTCCTTTCCGATGTGTAAACTTGGAATAGCTGCTGAAGCAGCAAGTGCACTAGATATAGTAAACTTGTTAGATTTCGAGTTCTCATGCTTTTGCATCAATCTATATAACTCCAATGCCTCTTCAGGACGGTTATATCGAACACAACCAGATATAATTGCTGTCCAAGAAAAGTTATCTCTCTCAGGCATTTTGTCAAACAATTTTCTTGCTTTTTCAAAATGCCCTCCTTTGACATAACCAGAAATCATGGTATTCCAAGAACACAGATCCCTTGCAACCATTTCATCAAAGACCTTCTCCGCATCCACCAAACTCCCACATTTAGAATACATATCAAGCAAACGATTCGAAATGTATAATCCAGGTATGAACCTGGAGGCTTTGATGTGGGCATGGACTTGTTTACCCTCTTCAAGAGCTCGATGTTGAAGACAAAATTGTAATAAAGTCGAGTATATTGAAGCAGAGGGTTTCTCAATGTGATAGAGCAATTGAACTGCCTCTCTTAAACATCTTCGCCCCAAGAGAATGTCTATAGCCTCTTTGAATTGTTTGTCATTACAAAGACGGTTTACGTTCGCATCTTTCCCATCAAACAAGATAAACTTTTTTCCTATATGGGTTTGAGAAGGAGTAGTTAAATCTCTAGTTAAGATTCTTTGAGATAAATGTGGAACAACTTTGAGAAGCAGAAATGTCATAGCTTATAGAGTAATTGATGAAAGCTAGAAAAGAGAAGCATTACTTCATATCCTCAAGCTTGGAACAACCATACAGTGCAAATTTCGCACCCAAAAATCTTCATCCTTTTCATATTTCCTTTACACTGCAACCAAAGAGAGGAAAAGAAATCATCACATACACTCATATCTAAATAAAAAAAAATAAAAAAAAATCAATATCTGTTTCTTTGATACAAACACATAGAGGGAGTGGGAGTCAACCACTAAAAAGGCAGTCTGATTTTATTCAATGAAAACAGGATTAGCTCATTTTTTGGGAATTCCTCCTCCAAACCCCATCATCCAAGAACCCCCAGTTTTGGAATTTGGATCAATGTCCCCATTGAACAAATAAAACATGGGATAAATTTTAAATTAAAAGACATAAGATGAAGAAACAAAAGTCTCAGACGAGAGCCTTAACCTCTTTGCCGTCGATTTCCACCACTTGAGTCTGAAACTCGACGACGATAGAGGCCTTGTAGTTATTATCAAACCCATTCCCACGGAATCGCGAGAGGAGCTTCGAGTTCCCGACAACAGAGTCGCCGATTAGAACAAGCTAGAACATGCCCACCCAGGTTCTGATGGACCACCATTAATGAAGAGGAAGAAGGTTGCAATGGAGGATTTTGGTAGCCATGTGAAACTAAAGAGAGAACAAAGGACGGGAGAGATTGTTTCAAACTGATTTGAGCGAAACCCTTACAATCAGGGTTCTAGGAATATTTGTACCGATAGCCCAAAAATTGACCCAAATTTTTTAAAAAAACAAATGGTTTTCTCATGTCATATATAATATATTAGTGACCTTCAGTCTTTTTTTCTCTTTGTTCTCATCTTTCCTTTCCTCTTCTTCGCCAAATCGATTCGACAAAAATCTTTTATTCTTTTTTCTCTTTCATTCTTCTTAGTGTCGTTAAAAAACCAACCTACGGGACATCAAATGTTCTTCTTCTTCATCGATGATGCTCGCGACTTCTTCTCTAACCAACTTCGATAGTATGAAAGAAAACGAGAAAGTGGAAACAAGAGAGAGAGTAAGAGATATAGAGAGAATAGTGATTCTTGAGTGAGAAAAAGAAAAGAGAGAGCGAAAGCCCGATGCTTTTGCACGAGTATATTTGACGTCAGGAAAGATCATTCAAATTTTTTAAAAAAATTGAGTCATTTGACAAGTTTGGCCAATTTTTGGGTGATCTGTACAAAAACCCTAGGATTTTAGCAGTTACGAAAAATCGATTTGATTCGGTTTGAATATATTTAACAATCGATCCGAAACAAACAAAAAAAATCAAATTATTACCGAACGAGATCTAGACTTTTCATTTTTCATGGGTGTCTTAACTTTCAATTTCGAGTCTAATATATTCATTTTTTTTTATTTTTTTAACTAATTTCTTTATTAGATATATATATATATATATATAAAAGAATTCTATGTCTAATAAAACTCTAAATTTTTAATTTTATATATAGTAAATTTGTAAATTTTAAAAATTCAAAAGTTTCAAGATCAATTGAACACAAACATCAAAGTTTGGAGACAAAATTTGTAATTTAACCTTCGTTTTGTTAAATAATTCCAAATCTAATCAACGAACTTTTTAATTTTAAATAGGTGTTTTAGCTTTCCAAAGTGTTTAATACAAACATTACAAACATAATTACGGATTAAATTCAAGAATATGGTAGTTTTTATAAAAAAAAAATGACAAAAATAAGGTAGTGATAATTTTTTTTTAAAAAAAATAATGTAATTTAAAAAACAAATTTCAAGAATAAAGTTGAAGCAGAAACTATTGACAAAAATGTAGTTGGTAAATCGTAAACGGGTACATGATTTTTATTTAAAATCCTGGACCTTGTCCATGATTTACCAAGAATATTTCTTATCCTTGATTTTCCTCGTTTATTTCCTTGTTTGAAGAGAAAGAAAATTTGGAATTTTCCTTATTTGAAGAAGATCGAAATTTTGGGAGAAATTCTCTATGATTTTTCTTTTTTATTTTTAGGCAATCGTGTTTATTTTCTTATTTGAAGAAGAATGAAATTTTGGGAGAGAAATGTGGACTAAAATCGTGAAGAAAAGGAAACGGAATAATTAACGTGATTAAGAAGAAAAAATATAAAGGGTCTACGATTTTAGTCCGAGAATAATTCAAAGATTTGATTGTTACAATTTGAGGTAGAGTATTATTTCTTGTCTCAGAACTCAACAACTCTCTCTCACTCTCTCTCCCCCGGTTTTCCCAAATCCCATATTGCAAAAAATTCTTGCTTCCTCCACGACTCCATCACCGACATGGAACCTGGAATCTCCTCTCGCCCTTTCTTCTCCAAAAGCTTCTATTCCCTCTCTCTCTCCTCCTCCACCGGGATTTGAATTATTTTTGGTCAAAAATAGTAGACCCGGTCTACGATTTTGGTCTTTTGTCAAAAATTTTCTACCCACCTTATTTCTGTCCTTAGGTATTAAAAAAAAATAACATTATTTTTTTTTTATATAAAAAATCCATAATTACGTTTGAATCGGCAGTAAAAAGAGTATTTTTCACAAATGTAACTTGTTTTAAACATTTTTTTTTATAATGCAGTTTTGGTTGGTTTAATCCACACTCAAATTGCTTTTACAAACATAAAATTACTATAAATATGAGTATTAAACAGAACGAACAAATAATTTTAAATTTGCATTTTAAACGTTGTGATTGGCAATGGTTGGTGGGAGTGATCTGTTGTTGGGAGTAGATGGCAGTGTGCAACAACAGTTGTCAGTGATAGTTTACGGCATCGGGGCCATGAGGAAGTGAGGGTGTGAGGGTATTTTGGTCATTTTAATATGCCATAAAAGTTTGGAAAGAATTCCCAATTACATAATAACAAATAGAATGTGGACTTACATGGACACCAAACATGAATAAGTACATGACACATAGACAATATGAATCATTTGGGACACTAAGCAATGGACATCTATTTTTTATTATAATATTCATAATAGATTCAAGTGTTTTCTCAAAATAATTTATTTCTCAAAACTCATTTTGTGAAAAGGTCATTTTGTTTGGTTGTCAAACACCAAACTTTATATTTTCAAGATAAATTTTTGGCAATAAGTCAAATATGGTGGAGTTCAGTATTGAACTTCGAGTTTCTCAACGATGTTATCTGACACTAAGGACATATTTGGAATGATGAAATAAAATGGGTTTGCAATGGATTTTTATTCCAAGTCCATGTTTCGATTGCGCGTTTTTTGCCCGATTTGTAATACCAAATTCATTCCCTTCCCATAGTTTTCAATTCAACCCTCTTTTCTACTGTTTTCACTGTTGGGGTTGATGCCCTAAATCTTGTAAGATTCTATAGTTTGTAATTGTATTGTACAAACATTTTATTATTTAATAGAACATGAAATATTTTATTTAACATTTAGTAGCATTAAACCCACAAACCAATAAATTAATATCCAGGTTATCATATGTAACTTAAACATGTATGTAGATGAAGGATCTCATACCGAGAGTTCCATGAACGTGTTCAGATCACTCCGATCTCACCGTGAACGAAATACAAATTATATACATTCAACACATACAGTTATGCAAATATATCGACATGCTCAGAACAAGATAATTAACAGGGAAAGGGTTCCATACCAGTTAACGACTATCTTCGAACTTCAAAACCCCAATGCAACGGATCCCTCCAACAGATCTACCAACACCCGACGAGAACGTCGACTGCAGCAGCACGATCAACGCGAACACGAACGTCGCAATGGGGACGACACCACCACTAATGAGCCCCGGGTATTCTCGGAGTGAAAACCTAAAGGGTGGGCTTTGGTGAATTTGGTAGAGGACGGAGGACAAATGAGTCTTGTAGGCGATAAGCAAGTGGAGAGAAAACAGTGCTATCATATAGCAGAAGTGCTTATCGCATAAGGAGCTACACGATCGTGTAGGAAATGCTGAACGATCGTTTAGGAAAAACGTTATACGATCGTTTAGACGGAGAAAGCAAACTATCGTATAGGCTCTTGGGCGATCGTTTCACAAAATCTTTGGGGCGGCAAGAATCAACTATCGTATGCACCATCCAAAATGAAAACTTTTTTCCATTTTAAACCCATCGGTTACCATAACCAACACTGCCCACTACCCACGTCCGAACGTAGAAAAATGATTAATTATCATATAATTAATCAATTAATTAATAAATAAAATAATCATATTATATTTATATCCTATATCTACTATAGTATTTTCTCCTCGACTTAATATAAATCATATTTATATCTAATTTCCTCCAAAAAAATGTATCTCATACATTTAGCCAATTATATCATATATAATTAACCAATCCAATTATATCTTCATATAATTGAACTTTCTCTTGTCAATTTGAACATTTCAAATTAACCCAAATACTGTATTCTCGACTTTATCTAAGCTACCCAGGGGACCTAATGGACCTGTGGCTCGAAGCTCCAACGGTACGTGAATAGCTGACTAAACTCTTTAGCCACGAGATCCACCATCCGTTAACTGTCAGTGATTCCACTAAAGACCAACAACTGAACTCTTCTTACCACAGATATATTTTGATGTCCATCAGATATAACCAATCACGAGTACGATGATCCTTCACAGTCCTCGAAATACAGTTGGGCCAATTTACTATTTGTCCCCGTAGTTACATCTCACTCCTTAAGTACCACTGATCCCTCTAATGAACAATACGACATAGTCCAACTATGTGTGAACACCTCTCGGGCTAGGAAAAGGTGTGTGCTGCCAATCGTTCAAGCCTAGAATCAGCCCTTAAGGGAGCCATCTATCTACTTACCCCTGCCTCAGGGAAGGAGTGAATTCCATCTTGTGTAGCTGAGTTTCCCAGCTCCCAAATCAGACGAATCCCCAAAATGGTAGGTTATCGAACGACCTGGCCACTCGCACCCAACAAATCAAAGGACCACCCTCAATGGCAGGAGTTCCCAATTCACTCAAGATTGAGGTCATGTTACCTATGGTCATCCTGGTATGTGAAGTCTCTGTCATGAACGTGTTATATAACGAGACGTTAACACTTCGTGGTCAGGTCTTATACAAAATCTTTGTATAAGACGCCCCCGCTCGCATGTCCCCAACACGAATGATCAGGATCAGACCATCTATGACAAGTCACAACACTGTGACTATTTCACAAAGCAGGTCGCTGTCCGTAGCATTACCAGGATAAGGTTTCCTTTCTTTATCTATATACTACAGACCGTTTTGGTTATCACTCAAGACATGATCCACTTGTATGTCAACACATACATGCTTAAGTCACATACAGATAATCAGGGATTTTATGTTTATTGATTTGTGGTAAAGCAAATAAAACAAGTAAATGAGCAAAATACAAGATGTGAAATAAATATCATATATTAAAAACACAAGCGTTTGTTTACAAACTACAGGACACGAGACTTTAGAGCATCAACCCCAGCAGTAGAGACATACAGGTGGATCATGTTTAAGTGATAACCTAAATGGTCTGTAGTAGATGGATAAGGCTGGATACCTTATCCTGCTGACACTATGAATACAACCTGCTTTGTAGGTGTTACAATTGTTGTAAAGTGCTATAAATGATATGATCTTGATCATTCATGTGGAGACATGTGAGTAGGGATTTTCTATACAAAGGAGTTTGTATAAAACTGGACTACGAAATGACTAGTCTCATTATATAACATCGTTCACAATAGAGACTTATATTTCACCAGAATGACCATAGATGACATGACCTGAATCTTGAGTGAGTTGTGAACTTCTACCTATGAAGGCAGTCCTTTGATTTGTGTGGGTGAGATGGCTAGATCGCTAACTCAATAAGCCTACCATTTTAGGGATTCGTCTGATTGGGGAGTTGGGAACATAGCTACCCAAGACGAAATTCACTCATTCCCCAATGTCGGGGTAAGTAGATAAATTGCTCCCTTAAGGGTTGATTCTAGGACTTGAACAATATGGCGTCACACCCTTTGCTGGCCCGAGAGGGATATGATCATAGTTGGACTATGACTTATTGTTCATTAGAGGGATCAGTGGTTCTTAAGGAGTTAGGTGTAACTATAGGGGCAAAATGGTAATTTTGGTCTAGCTGTACTTACAAGCATTTGTGAAGGGACATCGCACTGTTGAATGGTCATATCCAATGGACACAGAAATATATCCGTAGTACGAAGAGTGCAACTGTCGGTTTTTAGTGGAGTGCTCGACAGTTAATTGATGTTGAATAATTTAATTAAACTCTGAAAATTTTAATTAAAGAAATTTAATTAATTCTTCAAATACCATTGAAGCTTCAATCAACAGGTCTATGAGGTCCTCTCTGTAGCTCAACAGAGATTTAATGAGAATCAATTTTGGATTAATTTGAATTGTTCAAATTAATTGGGAGAATTAATTATATGTGATTTAATTAGTTTAACTTAATTATATATGATTTAATTAATATAATGTATTTGATAAATTAATATAAAGTTTATTTGAGAGGAAATAGATATTTGAATGTGATTCAAATATTAATTATGTGAATTGAATTCATATAATTGAATTTAATATAAATGAGATTTATATTAAATATCATTGGTGAAAGAATTAAAACTATAGGTTATATTGTATATGATCCAATATTAAACCATAGGTTATATGTTATATATGATATAACATATAGTTGTACATATATATGATAGGTTAGTTATTATATATATATATATATAATAGTTTTAATTTTTAAATTAAAATTAATTTATTAATTATATTAATTTTGATTTGATTTTGAATTTTAGGGAGAGAAATAACTTTCGTCCTGACCTCTCTCAACTCACGTAACTAGTGGGAGGTTACGTGAGATTTGGTGTGAGATTTTTCTTTTACCGGAGAATATGTAGTTTCTTCTTCTTCTTGGTCTTTACAAAAAAAGAGAATTGTTCTCTGAGAGAAAATCCCATAGTGCTCTCCCCCTCCTCTCAATTTCCTCTCCCTCTCCTCTCAAATTTCAAAAATTGTTCTTGGTGGTGGTCATTTTGATTGTTTGTGGATTATTCGTGGCAATTTGGAAGAGGAAGTTCGTGAAGAAGATTGGATCTTCAAGGGTAAGGTTTCTTAAATCCAATTTTTCTTTTTCTCAATTTTTTGGCATGCTGTAATCTTGTGATTTTGCATAATTTATATTCTGTATTTTTCGATTATGTGAAAACCAAAATTGGGATGATCCACGTTTCCACTCAAGACCATTCTTTCATTCACGCTTTACGATCTCATTTATGTTTTGTCCTCGATTCTTCACTTATTCCAATGCCTCTTAAATTCTTAGAAATCCTAATTACATTCCAATTTTTTAAACAATCCCTAAATTGTTTTTTTTTTTGGTGCGTATTCTTTCATCTAACTATTCATTCTAGTGTGTTTTAAACTATATCTATAGAACAAAGGTATGAATTCAAAATTGAAAATATTAGTATATAAAAGAGGAAATTGAAATGTCGGGATTGATTGAAGTGGTTTTGTAACAAACTCTAATGATAAGGTTGATTTGCTTGCCCCATTGACAAGGATGAAGAAAAAAATATTGTTTATAAATATATAAAATTAATGAATAAAGAGAGTGCTTGCCCATTATAATCATCCAACATTTTTTTTAGGACTTAAAATTCTCCAACATTCAAGCCAAAGTCCACTTTTATGTAAATAGTACTCAATCATAATTACAAAGCAACCCTTGTTTGACAAAATCAATACCACTAAAGTTTCTTATTATAACCTCACAAGGTCCCAATTAAAAAATTTTAATCTACTTCTGTTAATGTTTTTATGGTATCATCGATAAAGAATCTGAATTACTGACCAAATAGGTCCTTAGTGTTATGATGTATGCTCTAAAGTCTTATAGTTAATAAGTTATTCGAAATAATGGTTAATTATTTTATATATGTAATTATCCATTAAGAAAAAATTCAAGATTATTTCATGAGAATTGAATAGTATGCCGTGGACATATGGTTGGATCATGTTTAAGTAATAACCTAAATGTCTCTATATAGATTGATATAGTTGACATTCAATATACAAAAGCTATTTGGAACTTAAGCACTCGAATTACATTAATTTTAGTAAAGAAACATGCAAGTTCATAAAATACATAAATAGGGTTTCAAGAACACGACCTTTGATGAATCCTCAAATTGCTCCAAATCTCCACGAATTTCTTTTTCAAGCCTTGAAGTAGACTACCACGAGAGCTTTCTCTACTATTCTTGGGCTTTAGATTGGGTGGTGAAACCCAAATTGAGTGAGATTTTGGATGAATTTAGAAGGTTTTTAGAGAGTGTTCAACAACAAGTTTTTTTCTTCTGAATTTTGGATTGCATGGACCCAGAAATAAATTAAATTCAATCATTTTATAGGTCTTAATCATGCAAATTAAATTCAACAAGAATTTGCCAATTAATCTCCCACTTAGATAAGTGGACTAGGTGTGATTTAAATGGAAAATGTAGGATTATCCCACTTTCCATTTAATCATTTTCTTTTTAATACTAATTGGAACAATTTCCAAAATATATTAAATGAGAAAAAATCAATTTTATATTTTGAATTCCATAAATTCAAAATTCAATAAAATTAATTTGGATAAATAATTAATTAAACCATTTAATTAATTAATTTGAGATTAATTTAATATCAAATATTAAATTAATAAAATGCTTAATTAAAATATTTAAATAATATATAAAATATTACCAATTCTCTAAAATTGTAACGTTCTTGATAATTAAATGTTAATTATATCGAATAAAATAAACTAAACCTTAAACCGAATTTGAACATTTCAAAAACTCTCAATACATTATTTTAAGGTTTCATCATTTTACAAGCTAGTAGAGGGATCTAATGGACCTATAGATCATGAGCTCAACTATTTGAGATTAATTAGTTAAACTCTTTAAATCGAATTAATCAATGTTCGTTAACTATCGAGACACTCCACTATAGCTTCATAGTTGCACTCTTCTCACTATAGATATATTTATGTCCACTTGATTTAACCCTAATCAGTAGGTTGATTCTTCACAGGTTGTTCGTATTTACAACTAAGTCATAATTAATGTTTTACCCCTATAATACATCTTGCTCTTAAGTCTCCACTGATCCTCTAATGAACAATTGATTTATAGTCCTACCAATAAACAGAGTCCCACTCATCCATAGAGAGGGCGGGGCCCCTTTGTTCAAAACCAAAAGTCAATACTTAAGGGAACAACCTATCTGCTAACCCTAAAATGGGTAGGAATGAATTCCATCTTGCAGGACTATGTCCCTAGCTATCTATCCAGTCTTATCCCTAAAATGGAAGGCTTATTGAGCGGTGATGTTGAACCACTCTCACCCATACAGATTAAAGGATAATCTCAAATAAATAGGAGTTCATAGTTAGCTCAGGATTGAGATCGTGTTACCTTTGGTCATCGAATTGAAATAGTCGATTTTGAAAGTAAATGATCGTTATAAAGAAAAGTAACTATTTCGTGGCCCGGTCTTATGAAAACATCTTTTACACAGGATGCCTCCACTCACATATCTTCACACGAACAACTTTGGGATCATATCGTTTGTATCACTATACAAAGCAGGCTACATCCATAGTATCTCCAGGATAAGGTAACCAACCTTATTCATATACTTATAGACTGTTTTGGCTATATACTCAAACTTGATCCTCTTTTATGTCTCTACATAAAGTTTAAGTATTCATGTTATCGCCATGGGTTTGTTAGTTTATCGAATTTAGGAATCTATAAATGCAATTTATATGTTCAATAAAAATTTTATTGAAACAATCTTAATAACATCTTTATTGTAAATAAAATATGTTTAAAGTTTACAAACTGTGAGTTTTAGGACATATAACTCAACAAACTCCCACATAGACTAAAACTCCAATGGGTTTAAATATATACAATATTGAGTATGAGAGAATAATACAATAAACTAGAGCATCTATATACCCATGAATTCTTCTACTTACCCTAGATTTATGAAGCTTGTAGTTCGACTAGGTGACCCTCGAACACTTTAACCGTAAGGGCCTTTATAAATGGATCGACTAAATTATCTTCTGAGGCTATCTGCATGACGATCACATCTCCTCGGTGTACTATCTCCCTGATGAGATGGTACTTACGCTCGATGTGCTTTAGGTGCTTATGGCTTCTTGGTTCTTTTGAGTTGGCAACTGCTCCACTGTTATCACAATAGAGGGTGATTAGCATATGCATATTTGGAACCACTTCCAAATTGGTCAAGAACTTTCTAAGTCATATTGCTTATTTGGCTGCTTCACATGCAACTACATATTCTGTTTCCATGGTGGAGTTAGCAATACAACTTTGCTTTATACTTTTCAAAACTATAGCTCCTGCATTCCGAGTGAATACTGGTCCAGAAGTAGATTTCTTAGAATCCACATTGATCTGAAAATCAGAATTAGTGTATCCAGTAAGAACCAAATCCTTAGAGTGATACACGAACATATAGTCCCCTCGTTCTTCGAAGATACTTAAGGATGATCTTAACGGCAGTCCAATGACTATATCCAGGATTGGACTGAAACCTGCTGACTATTCCAACTACGAAGCATATGTTTGGACGTGTACACAACATGGCCTACATCAAACTCTCGAATTCTGATGCATAAGAAATTCTTCTTATAGCCTCAACTTCTTGAGGTGTCTTAGGATATTATTCCTTAGACAGATAAATTCCATGTCGAAAGGGTAATAAATCTCTTTTGGAATTTTACATTTTATATTTAGACAATATTTTGTCCATATAAGATGCTTAAGATAATGCTAGCATTCTATTCTTGTGATTCCAAACTATTTGGATTCTAAGAACATATGTGGATCTCTTAAACCTTTCATTTGAAATTGCAATGCTAGCCATCTCTTGATGTCAACAAAGAATCCTACCTCATTCCCAATGAGTAGGATATCATCAACATATAGTACCAGAAAAGTTATAGTTTTGTTGACAATTTTCTTGTAGACATAAGGTTCGTCAACGTTTTGTTTAGAGCCATAAGATTTGATCACAGTGTCAAATCTTATATTCCAGGATCAAGATGCTTGTTTTAACCTATAAATGGATCTTTTAAGCTTGCAAACCTTTTGCTCTTGATCTTATTCAATGAACTCTTCTGGTTGAGACATGTAGATACTTTCTTCAAGATAGTCATTCAAAAAGGCTGTCTTGACATCCATTTGCCATATTTTATAATCATAAAAAGCGACATTTCATAAAAGTATTCTAATAAACTTGACATGGCAACAGGAGAGAAGACTTCTTCATAGTCTACCCCATTTCTTTGGGTAAATCATTTTGCCACGAATCTAGCTTTGTAGGTCTGTACTTTACCAGATTGGTCTTGTTTTCTCTTGTAGATCCACTTACAGTCAATAGGTTTTATACCATCTAGTTGATCTACAAGTTCCCAGACTGAATTGAAGTACATAGACTCCATTTCAAGGTCCATGGCTTTTATCCATTGGTCTCGATCTACATCTTCTATTGCCTGTTTGATCCTCTAAGCCATCATTAGGTATGGGGACCTGAGTTTCTGTTAAATCCATGTACCGGTCAGGCTGTTGAACAACTCTCCCACTACGTTGAGGTATTTTCAATTCTTGAGAAGGGTGTGACGGACTAGTTACATCAACAACTTTTGTTGAAGGACCAGCCTGATAAACAACTTTTGTTGATCTATCTATAATTTCTCTGGATATTTCAGTCAATATTAGTTTATTGCGAGGTTGATGATTTTTTATATGATCTTTCTCTAAGAATGTAGCATTTTCCGATACAAACACTTTATCATCTTAAGGATCGTAAAACAAACCATCTTTTTTTTTCTTTGGATATCCTACAAATAGGCATACTTTAGAACGTCGTTTCAATTCCTTTGGGTTTTGCACCAATACTTGTGTTGGGCATCCCCAAATTCTGAAGTGATGTAGTACCTTTACGTCCTCTCCATAACTTGTATGGTGATTTTGAAACACTTTTCGAGGAACCATGTTCAAAATATATACTATAGTCTATACTGCATATCCCTAAAAAGACTAAGGTAACTGGGCGTAACTCATCATCGAACGAACCATGTCTAACAGGGTTCTATTTCTCCTTTCTGCTACACCATTTTGTTATGGTGTACCAGGTGCAGTAAGTTGGGATTGAATTCCATGTTCTATCAAATAGTCCTGGAATTTTATATCCATATACTTACCACCTCGATCTGATCGAAATGTTTTAATCTTTTTACCTAATAAGTTCTCAACCTCTGCCTTGTACTCTTTGAATTTTTCAAGAGTTTCAAACTTATGATGCATTAGGTAAACATAGTCATATCTTGAATAGTTATCAATAAAATTGATGAAATACTCAGAATCTCCTCGAGCTCTAACATTCATCGGACCACAAAGATCTGAATGTACAAGCTCAAGAGGATTTTTTGCTCTTAGACTTTTTCCTGTAAAAGATCTTTTCGTCATTTTACCCACAAGATATGATTCACACGGAGGTAGAGAATTGTCTTCTAACTAATTTAGAAGTCTATTATTTATTAATCTCTCAATCCTATCGAGATTTATGTGTCCAAGTCTTAAGTGTCAAAGATAGGCATTAGGAGAAATATTTCGTTTTTTATTTTGAGTTTCAACTGTTTTAAACCTCTCTATATTTAAAATAGCTTTCGCCTCAATTGGTTTTAACACATACAAGTTATTTTCAAGTTTAGCAAAACATATTTGAATACCTCTTAAACTAATAAACACTTCATTGAGATCAAAAGTAACTTTATACATATGTTATAATAAACAGGATATTGATATTAAGTTCATTTTCATATCAAGTACATAATATACATTTTCTAACAAAATATAAGAATCTCCAAAAAAATAACTTTAGATCTCCTACTGCATGAGCTGAAATGACTTCACTTGTTCCCACCTTAACTGTCTCCAGAAACTAGTTTCCTAAATAAAAGTGAAAATATGGTTAACGATGCCTGAATTTAGTATCCAGGTCAAATGAGAACTTTCCACTAAACATATTTCAGTTACTAGTAAATAAAATTTACCTTGTTGAGATCAAAAGTAACTTTATACATATGTTATAATAAACAGGATATTGATATTAAGTTCATTTTCATATCAGGTACATAATATACATTTTCTAATAAAATATAAGCATCTCCAAAAAATAACTTGAGATCTCCTACTGCATGAGCTGAAATGACTTCACTTGTTCCCACCTTAACTGTCTCCAGAAACTAGTTTCCTAAATAAAAGTGCAAATATGGTTAGCGATGCCTGAATTTAGTATCTAGGTCAAATGAGAACTTTCCACTAAACATATTTCAGTTACTAGTAAATAAAATTTACCTTGTTTTGCCTTTTCATCCTTCTTTTTAGCAAGATATTTGGAGCAGTTTCTTTTGCAATGCCCATCTTCATTGGAATGGAAACATTTTCCTTTTGCAACCTTCATCTTGCCCTTCTTTGTAGAAGTTTTCTTTTTTCCCTTTTCCCTTCTTTTTTATTTGAATACTCTTATCCTTTGAAGCTCCAGACTTCTTATCAGAAGGTTTAGACCTAGATGACGATCCCTTCTATAATTTTCTTTGGGTTACAACGTTTGCTTCCCCTTCTTGACTCTTATTTTTCATCAAGGATTGGTAAATCTAAAGGTTAGTCAAAAGAGTAGTCAGATTATATTCTATTTTATTCATTAACATTTGTACGAAATATCATAAAGCTCTTCGGAAGAGATTCCATGATGAAATTGACTTGGCTTTTTTCATCTATGACAGTCCTGTTTGCTTCCACGATATTGAAGTGGACCATCATGTCTAGGACATGTTCTCTGATAGAGTCCCCTCCTTCATTTGGGAATTATAAATGTATTTGAGAGTATCATGTTGAACGGATGAGGACTATTATCCAAACATCACCTGACTCCATGATCTCCTTAGCGGTGGCCATGCTCTCATGCTTTTTAGTTAACACGTTAGATATGCTAGCTAAGATATAGGCTCAAGCTTTTTCATTTGACCTAAAGTAATATGCATCCCGAACATTTTGGTTTGTCGTTGACTCACTAGAGGACATTCCTTCATTAAAACGAATCTCAAATCATCCATAACTAGTATCGTATTGATATTTGATTTCCAATTTGAATAACCATTGTTGTTAACTTTATCGGAAGCTAAAAGTTGGATAATTGAATTCGACATACTGAAACATAAAGAAATTCTATAAAAAACATCTAAATCCAAATTCGTTTTAGCAAAAAAATAATAATGTACCCAAATTTCATTATTTATTTGCTACGATACTTTAATGAGTCAGAATAGATACAACTGAAGGGTAATCAAATATTCCTTCACTGAAGCAAGACATTCTTGACTAAATACTAATTTCATAATAACTTTTTATTCCATTAGTTATTTAGTTACCGTTTTCGTTCAAGAACTTACTAACATTTAGTAACTCTTATAAGTGTGACCCTTCATTTTCAAATTTTATAGAACGGTATCAACAAGCCCTCGAATTGGAAGACAATGCTGAAGGTGAAACTAAGAAACCTTATCCATTTCTAAAGTTTGAGTTATTTTGAATCCTGTGTTATAGCTCACTAAGGGGATAGTAGCTGAAAAACAACTAGCTAATGCCACCTAAAATGACAACAGGCGCAACATAAGAATCTCATGGTTCGAACTAATGGAAGAGACCATAGGATATGTTGACACATCTCCTTCACCCACTTACTATGAACTACTTCCCCTATTCACCTTAGACCCATGCAAATACTTTCCGAATGGAATAATCGTAGTAAAAATGACACGAAGCCAAGCATGGATCTCAGAGTGTGAACTCTTAGAGACATGAGAGTTAAAAACAATATATCATATATATTATTATTCTCCCACAAAAGTTTTCTATTTGTTTGGGTATATTCTTTACTTAGGTATATTTCGGCTAAAAACATCTTAAGTCTAGGTGATTATCCAAGTATAACTATTATATTTGGATTTAACCTACAATGTCTAAGTAATAAAACCATTTTATTACCTCACGTCACTTACGCATGCTCATAAAACCGGGTTAACAATGCTCAAAATTTGGCTATAATCCCCAGGTAGCAGGTGTTCCATAAACCATCAACTTAAGTACTTCCAACCTTAGACAGGATTATATCCGATTGAGTTTGTAACCATAATTTTACAAGATAACGACATATTTAACTATTAAAACAAGTTGTTATTTGTTAACCCTAGATGACCATGCATCTTATCTTTGTTATAGATTTTAAATGTCTAATTAATTTTATAACACTTTATAAAATATAGACATACTAACATACATCAAGCATTCCATAATTCAATATAAAAATTATATTAAATACATGAAACCCTAAATTATGCATACTATATATTATAACCTATTATAACATACTTTCATTGCATGATACATGCTTTCTAGGGTGGGATTTTAAATCTACATGACATGTTTTATGCACATACAAGATAAACTATTTAATTCATACATTCGTAATGCACAATTAAATAAACCACACTAAAATGGACCGGTTTTGGCATCCTAAGCTAGAAAACAGCTAAATTTATCATAATAATAAACAGTAAACTGCCTCGAACCGCCTCTGAACACTTCGAACCAGCTCGAACCACTTGAAAACCCCTTGACTGGCTCTAAAACTCCAACAACTGGCCAAAACCGATCAACTGGATCCATCCAGACCATCTGAACCGACTAAGCCAACTTCAACCGAGCGAGCGATTCGGACAAAGCAGCTGACACGCGCAAGCTGATGGGTCACGAGACGAATGAAGCTTTATGGGATGGTTGGAGTTCACGAAACGGCTAGAGTGCACGAAATGACAAGAACTTCATGAGAACGGTTGGAGCTTTATGGGACGATTAGAGTGCAACTTCACGAGGCGACTGGAGCTTCATGAGACTACTGGAACTTCACGAGATGGATGGAGCGTAACTTCATGAGATGGTTGGAGCCAACTTCACGATATGGTTGGAACTTCAAGGGACGGGTCGGGTTACAGACTGAGTCTGGGAGGATCTTCTTCGGTCTTTAAGCAAAAAATTTCAATAAACAAGTTGTCCTCTTCACCGGAACCAAATAATTACAATCTAAAATTTGTTGGGTTTTATGTCTTAAAACTCGTGGTATGTAAACAATGGAACTTATTCTAAAAATTCAATAAAGGTGTTATTGAATAGATCTATTACTTGAATAGAAATCCAATAAACCTAAAAGTCCCTTGACTATTGGATGAATACTTGAACTTTATGTAGAGACATAAAGGTGGATCAGGTTTGAGTAAATAGTCAAAATGATCGATAGTATATAGATAAGGTTGGGTACCTTATTCTAGTAATACTATTGGATGCGCCTGCTCTATACTTGTTACAAGGAGTTGTAAAGTGCTATAAATGAAATGATCCTAATTCGTTCATGTTGGACATGAGAAGTGAGGGTGTCCTTGCACAAAAGATTTTGTACAAGATCGGACCACAAAATGAGTCCTCGAGATAATTTGAAAAGATCGCCATCATGAACCTTTGGAACGTGCTTGGCGCATTGCAGAGGCGAAACGGCATACGGCGAAAGCGAATGTCCCATATAGGTAGGTGAATGTGGTCTTGTCTTGGTCTTCAGGAGCTATCATAATTTGATTGTACCTGGCATATCCATCCAAAAAGCAATAAAAGTTATTCTCCGCTAGTCTGTCCAGTATTTGATCGATGAATGGCAAAGGGAAGTGATCTTTCTTTGTGGCCGCACTCAATTTATGGTAGTCCATGCAAATGCGCCATCCAGTGATGGTCTTTTGCGATATTAATTCATTGTTCTCATTTGGGACTACCGTCATTCCTTCCTTCTTCGGCACACATTGCACGGAGCTGACCCACATGCTATCTGCAATGGGATAGATAATGCCCGCATCCAGCCACTTGATAATCTTCTTTTTGACGACCTCCTTCATCGCAGGGTTAAGTCTGCATTGATTTTCAATTGTTGCTTTGTGGTCGTCTTCAAGACGAATGTGGTGCATGTAGTACGCGGGGCTAATTCTTCTGATATCAGCAAGCATCCAACCGATTGCTCGCACATGCTTCTTAAGAATGCTCATTAACGCATTCTCTTGATCTGCGTTNCTGATATCAGCAAGCATCCAACCGATTGCTCGCACATGCTTCTTAAGAATGCTCATTAACGCATTCTCTTGATCTGCGTTGAGCGCAGAGGAAATAATCACTGACAGCTTCTCATTTTGACCCAGAAATGTGTACTTCAAATGTGTTGGTAGGGTTTTTAATTCAAGGGTTGGTGGTTCCACGAGAGAAAGTTGCGTTATTTTTCTTTCTTCTTTTGGCTCTTCTTCATGCGTTGTGATTGATCCTTCTTCTTTGTTTGTTTTTGCTACGATCGCATTACAGGCAGCTACGGATGCATTGGCATCCTCTTTTTCACACTCTTCATCAGACTTTTCTTCTTCAATCAAATTCAGGTCATCATCAGAATCTTGCAGGTCTTCCTCATCAGGAAATTTCATGCCACGAATTATATTAAACTTGAGCTTCTGTCCGTTTATGCTCAAAGTGATTTCTCCCTTGTGCACATCAATATGAGCACAACTCATTGATAGGAAAGGTCGCCCCAAAATGATGAGCACATCTTTGTCGGCCTCATAGTCTAAGATGATGAAGTGAGCTGGCAAAATAAATTTATCAATCGTGATCAGCACATCCTTCACCTTACCTTCTGGATGAACCAGAGATCTATCTGCCAATTGGAGAGTCACGGAGGTGAGCATAAGTTGCCTCATATTTAATTGTCGAAATATTGACAATGGCATCAAATTTATGTTGGCCCCCAAGTCACACAAGGCTTGCCCAATATAGAGTCCTCCTATGAAGCAAGGAATAGTGAAGCTCTCAGGATTGTTCATCTTCAGTGGGATAATAGATTTGGAACTTTGCGTTAATGCCACCGTGGCAAATTTTCCACATCTTTTCTTAGTTACCATGTCCTTCAGAAACTTGGTATAGGCAGGCATTTCTTCAATCGTTTCACTAAAAGGAATATTAACATGTAATTGTTTTAGCATAGACAGGAAGCCTTGGTACTGTACCTCTTTGTTTTTCCACTTCCTTAGCCTTTGAGGGAAGGGTGGTAACTGAACCTTCACGGTTCTCGTTTCATTTGACTTTGAGATTGACGCAACCTCAGGTTCTACTACTTCATTTTTCTTTTCTTCTTCTTGCGTTGCCGCAATCTCAGGCTCAGGTGCGATGGAAATTGTTCTACTCTGGTCCTTTCTTCCTCCCTCCACAGTCTTTCCATTGCGTAATGTCACAACCTAACATTGGTCCTTACTTGATCCCCCTAGGTTGCGTGGAAGCTCGATTGAAATTGAAAACGTCCCTTGCGATCTACTTTTGAGCTCATTCGCAATTTGGCCCATTTGCAATTCAAGGTTGCAGATGGACGTAGTCTAACTTTGAAGCACTGTCTCGTTTTTCTCTATGTATTGCTTCAATAGGGTTTCTAGAGAAGAAGATTGCGGTGGTTGTTGTGAGCTACTTGTTTGTTGCTCTGTTGACCGTTACTGCGTTGAAAGAATCCTGGTGGCCCTTCTTTTTGCGCCACAGATTGAAAATTTTGTTGTTGATGCTTCCAAGCAAAGTTGGGGTGGTTTTTCCACCTAGGGTTGTAGGTGTTTGAAAAGGGGTTGTTCTTTACAAAATATACAGACTGTGGATTTTGCAAACAATCTTCCATTGCATGCCCATCACCGCAAGTCGCACACCTTGCGGTGTTTTGACTTATTGCGTTAATCTGTCCACCTTGCGGTGTTGGGCTGCTGTTCGTCATTCCTTGAATCAAATTCATCATTGCGGTCATTTGGTTTTGCAATGAGACAATAGCACCGTTATTTGCGTCAGAATCCTTAAGTCTTAATTTCTAGTCACTCTCCCTCCAGTCTTAATGATTCTTAGAGATGCGGTCCAGGATATTCTTCGCCTCATCATAAGTCTTGTCAAGCAGACAACCAGCTGCTGCCGCATTGGCAGTGGTCTGCGAAGCAGGATTCAAACCGTTGTAGAAAATTTCCATTTCCAGGAAATCTGGTAGTCCATTATGCAGACAGTCTCGAACCAACCTTTTAAACCTCGCCCAAGCATCACTGTGCGATTCGTCCATATCTTGTTAAAAATTGGTAATAAGCTTTCTTCGTCTTGCATTCTCGGTAGGTGGAAAATACTTATTCATAAACTTCTCCACCACCTCCTCCCAAGAAGTGATCTCTCCTGGTTCGAGCAATAAACCTATTTTCTAGCCTGATTACAGAGAGAAAATGGGAACAACGTTAGTCGGACTTCTTTAGCAGAGATGTTTGGAAACACAAAAGTATTGCAGATTTCAATAAAACTTCGGAGATGGGCGTGCGGATCCTCGCCACGCCTTCCTTCGAATTGACCTGCAGCCTGGATCATCTGCAGCATCACTGGTTTCATTTCAAATCTACTTTCGTCTAAGGTAGGCCTCATGATTCCCAGAGAGAAATCATAGAGGTTTGGCGATGCATAGTCCCTAATCGGCCTATTGCGATCGTTTTCCAACAAAATCGGATTTGCCATGATACTATTGTTTGGTGCTTCATTCCTAGGTTGTTCCGCCATCTCTTCTTTATCGGATTGTGGTTGGTGTTGGCGGTCTCTTAGTCTCCTTTGAAATGTTCTCTTAATCTTCGAGTCGTAGATCGCCAGAGATTTTGAGAGTTCTGCAAAGAAATCACAAAAATTACCGTTAACAACTATTGTGCCGAAGTCCCCGGTAACGGCGCCAAAAACTTGATGCTTGAATGTTGTGAAGTGAAAATTATGGATGATATATGTTGGTGGATTGCGTTGTGCACTCAAGTTTTCCCAGAGAAATCCAAATGTAAATTCCTCTGAGTTTTTTGGTAAGTCTAGTGTCGAACACAGGGACTTGTGAAAATAGTTGCATTGGAGATTTTTATGAAAACTTGCGGTAACCAGTTGAATAAATAAGTGTTGGGTTGTTGTTGCGTTAATGAAAATAATAATGAATGCGGCAGAGTTCGAAAAGAGTTAGTAAACGGGAAATACGATGAGTATGCGGTGAACGGGTTGAGAAGGGTTTCGGCTAACACTCCCTAGGATGTGTTCATGCCTTGCGATCATGCAACATGCATACAATAGTAAACCACCTCTCGGCGTGAATGCCACAGCTTCTAAGGCTAGAACGCATGCGATAAATATGTGATGAGTCTACAGGGTTTACACATAAACCTCTATCTCTATTTATACGATGACAACATGACATTCACACAAATATGCGACCACATAATATCATTCCTATTCCTAGGATGCATGCGATGCAAGTTGACAAACAGAGCTTATCTCTAAGTCTCTCTCTCTTGTTTATGCAAGCCTAATCTTGATCTTTCGAGTCCAGATTCTAACCTAGCTCTCTCGAGACATTAGGTTCTTTCTTTAGATTCACTCTCGAGTAACTCTAAAGGGATATTTTGCACAACATTAAACAAGAAAATTGCAAGCAATGAACTTCCTAGATCATGTTAGCTTAGTTCCTCTCAACCCATTCAAATAGATTAGTTACTCATCCGTATTAAAATAGTGAGCAGATGTAGAAATAGAACTTCCATTGAATAAATATAAGATGAAGTATAGAATAACAATGCAAGTATAATAAAGAGCTTGGAGCAATTTCTTGCTGTCAGGCGTTACACTGTTTCTACTCGTGCTCTAAAGATATTCTCCTTTTCGCGAGAGTCAACCCGTTCTCTACTCTTACGCCCCAAAGTTCTCTCTCGAGCTGCCTTGGACAATCTCCGGCGTCACCACTCTTCTCTTGCTCCACCGTAAAAACGAAAAAAGAGAACTATGAATAGAGGTATGAACTTGTAATGGTGGTGAGGTAATCAATTGCTTAACCCCTTCTCTGAGGAATGCACTTGGTATTTATAGGGCATCAAAGGTGAAAGGCGGCTTCTCTCTCCTGGTTGTACAGATGGGATAGCTTTAATTCCTGACTGATGTGTCGGATAATTGTCACCGATAAAGCTGGATGTACTTTGTGATCGTTATCGGCTGTCAACTTAATTTGGATCTGACAGCCGTCAGCTTTCTGTCCCATCGATCTTAATTGTCCTTTCGTCCAGATGCGTCCACTATGTTGCGGTGATTCTTCTTGGGTGAATGTTTGCGAGCATAATCAACGCAAAGTCTTGCGGTGAAGTTGCGCTCGCCCAATGTATTCCTATGATCGCATTCTTTGCATTTCATTAATGCATTATTCTACACAAAAATATAAAGATCAATTGCTCTAATGCATTGGACGCATGCGACCGCAATATTATAGACTTCATGCTTAATGGACGTAATTTAACATATATCATCAACGCAATCCAACATTGTTTAAGGATTTGACACTATGATAACATGCATTTCTGCTAGTTATCAGTTAGCAAGAGTCTATAATTTATTTGGAGTCATTATTGTTGAAATTAAGATGTAATTGAAGAAACAAGTGAAAGAGGTCGAGCTACTATTCCAAAGTTTTCATCTTCTGCTTCAATCTATTGCTGAGGTCCAGTTGCTAAATGATCTTTTAGCTCCAGACGCTACACGATGAGAAGAAAAGCTATACGATCATTTAGTAATATGTGTTGGTCGTTGTGATGTTGAACGCTAAACGATCGTGTACCTGCGGGAGCTAAGCGATGTGTTCATTTGCTATAAGATAGCATTACGCGATCGTTTAGTTTTAGTCATGGGAACTAGACGATATGTTGTTTTGGCTAAACGATGGCGCTATACAATCGTTTAGCAATAATGCACATTAAACGATGCAATGAAATGCTACGCAATAGAACTAGCATTCGTTTGGTCGCAGAGCTAAGCGATCGTATAGATAAATGTTATACAATGCGATGATGTTCTATATGATGGAGCTATACGATCGTTTAGCTGCAGCGGAAACTAAACAATGACTTGAATGCGTTACGCGATGGTGTTATGCGATCATTTAGTACTATGCGATCGTTTAGTACTATGCGATGGGGCTAAATGATTACACTGCGACTGAACTAAACGATCGTCTAGTCCTATGCGATAGAGCTAAACGATCGTCTAGCTTCTAGCGAACACTATGCGATCGTGTACTTCCTCTTAACCCAAGACGACGACGCTAGACGATTACCTCTAGGTGCTACACGATCAGCCTTAGCAGCATATTGAGGTTGGATCGAGAGCAATCGGTACGACCAGTTTACTCAAGGTTTAATCCGATTCAGCCTCAAATGGTTGTGGTTGGTCCGGTTCAGACTTTTTTGGTCTGGTTCAGACTCGTCCAGCCCGGTTCAAGTTGTTTTGGGTTCGGTTTGGAGCGGTTCGAGTGGTTCAAAGACGGTTATGAAGCTGTTTGTAATAGTTAGTTATCTGTTTGCATGTTTATGCCAAAATGAAAACCATAACAATTAGTATTTAATTGTTTATGCATGAGTGTATGTGATAATTAAATAAATTCATGTATATGCATACAATATATGTTCGTTGCTATCGTGATTCGCACTAGGAGTGTATTGTATAAAATGATTTGGAAAAATAAGTTCCAAGTATGAATGATACGTTGATGTTTTGATGCGTTTATGTATTTGTAACGCGTTGATGCGTTATAGATGTGCAACAGAACGCACTACACTCCACTATTGACGTTCAAGTTTTCCTAAATCAGACCCAAGTATAAATCCAATTTAGGTTCCTGGTAAGTCCAAGGTTGAACTAGGGATTCAGGTTAAGCTAACGCAGACCTTCGTTGTAGCTGTTGTGGGGATTTCCTAAATGTATGAAGGAATGTGTTATTTACACTAAGGTGTTGTGCTTGTGCAAGAAGATACAAAAGAATTGAGTAGAGAATGATGGGTCGTGTGGAAATGGATTTTAGTGCAAGTGGTATGCGTCGATCTAAGATGAGTGTACACGAACTAGAATGTGATGAATGAGATGATTTGTTTATCTTTGTTTATGCGTTAGACTTTATTCAACACTTCTCAATGCGAATAACATACAAAACCTATCTCTAGGATGGATGCGTCAAACACATATAGCAATAAACACTAGTAACTCTATCTCTAGATGTACTAGGCATTCTACTTGATGCTAGCTTATTTACTCTTTCGAATAGTCTAAGCTAAGGATGCTTTTACCAATTGATCAAGTTGGCTTAGGCGTTTGAAATGAAGTTTTGCATAAAGTATAGTTGCATTCAACATAAACAAGAAATAAACAATGGCAAAGTGTGATGGATCAAATATATGAATTTATAAAGAAGTGGATTGTCTTTACAAAAGCAACATTTAATTAGATGAAATGAAAGTGATAAATGAAATGAAAGGAACTGAGTCAAGCCGCAGAGTACAATCTCTTATATCTCTTTGGCTTAATTCTAATTGTGTACAATCACTTGTATAGAAATTGGATGAAGTGTCTCTTTCAAGCTCGGCTTCCTCCGCTCCTTGATCGGTGGTGATGGTGGTTCTCTTCCCTTCTGATCTTCTTGGCACCACAGCACAGCTTCTAAAGATCTAAACTACGACTATGCTAATACTGAGAGTGAGAACTTGAAAATTTCTAAACTTCGAACTCTTGAAGGATTTCATCTATTTATAGGCATTCGTCATCTCCAGCTTGGTGATGAGCAGCATTAAAGTCCATGCCCTGGTTAGCCGCCTGACACTCGGAAGCTTTTCAGACGCCACCTGCTGCAAGTGCCCATACTTGCAAGTGGTGATTTAACACAAACAGCCTGAATCAATGAATCTTCTTTATGTTGAATCCCTCCGACGCATGGCCCATGCATTAGAACTTTGCCTGTGACACTTCTTAATCATGCGTTAGCTTCTTGTTGAAATCCTGCAATATAACACGTTATTGCCACAGTATTTAGTAATAAACATTCTTTTGCATGAGTTTGGTAATGTTTGAGTAATTCCATGCATTTCTTCTAAAAATGAGGAGATTTTATCATTAAAAAACTTAGTTGTTCCAACTTAAGAACCAAATAACTTGTATTTCTACAACTTATCAGTATGTCATGTAGATTTAAAACTCCACCGTAGGAAGCATGTTACATGCATTGACAGTATGTTATAATTGTTATGATATATAGTATGCATGTTAGAGTTATGTTTAATATAATAGTTATATTAGATACCTTCGTTGTTTGCGTGGATGTTAAGCATGTCTAAATTTTGTAAGCTGTTATAAAATTGGTTAGACATTTAAAATCCATAACAAAGAACAGGTGCATGCTCACTTAGGTTAACCGCTTGTTTTAAAAGTTAAAATAGGTCGTTAAACTTGTAAAACTAGGGTTACAAACTCAACCAGTATATAATCTTGTCGAAGACTGAGGGTATTTAAGTTGACAGTCTACGGAACACCTCCTACCTGGAGATTATAGTCGAATAATTGAGCATTGGTGATCAGTTTTATGAGCATTCGTGAGCAATGTGAGTTAATAAAATGGTTTATCACCTAGACATTGTAAGTTAAATCCAATTATAAGAGTTATATTTGGATAAACTACATAGACTTAGATTGTATGAAATTAGCCGTCTTGACTAAGTATAAATATATCCAAACATTTAGAACACTTCAGTGGGAGAATAAAAGTTATTAGCTCTCACGTTCTCAAGAGTTCACACTGTGAGATCCATACTCGTCTTCTTGTCGATTTTACCTCGACTGCTCCATACAGGAAGTATTTGCATGGGTCAATAACAAGGTGAATAGGGGAAGTCGTACATAGTAAGTGGGTGAAGGAAATGTGTCAACATTGTCCTACGGTCTCCTCCATTAGTCTGAACCGAGAGATTCTTATGTTGCGCCTGTTGTCGTTTTTCATGCGACATTAGCTAGTCGTTAACCGCGACAATCCCTACGGAGGGTTATAACATAGGATTCGGAACAACACAGGCTTCAGTAAAATGAATAGGGTCTTATAGTTATGTATTGGGTATTGTCTTCTATTTCGGAGGCCTACTCATACCGTTCTATAAGATCTGAAAATGGCGGGTCTACACTTACAAGACTTACTGAGTTTAGTAATGATCTTGACCGAAAACGATAACTAAATGACTATTGGAATATGAGTTATTCTGGAGATAGTATTTGGTCAAGAATTGTCTTGTTTTTGTGAAGGAATTCTTGACTGCCCCACGGTAGCATTTGTTCTAAATCACTTAAGTATCGTTGCAAAAATAATGATTATGGGTACATTATCACTTTGATAAAACTTGATTGGATTTAAAAGCAATACACTTATAAAATTTATTTATAATTTCAGAATGACTAGTTCTATTATACAATTGTTGGCTTCGGACAAACTGATTGGGGACAATTATGTAAACTGGAAATCAAATTTAAATACAATACTCACGATAGACGATTTGATATTTGTCTTAACGGAGGAATGTCCTCCCATTCCTAGCTCAAATACCAACTGAACTGTTTGGGAAGCATTTGATAAATGGATCAGGGCTAATGATAAAGCCCGTGCTTATATCCTCGCCAGCCTGTCTGACATTTTGGCCAAAAAACATGAGGGTATGAACAATGCCAAAGAGATTATGGAATCTCTAAGAGGGATGTTTGGACAGCCGTCCTTTACCCTGAGGCATGATGCTATCAAATACGTTTACAACAGTCGCATGAAAGAGGGGACCAATGTTCGTGAACATATCCTAGACATGATGGTCCACTTTAATGTGGCTAAAGTGAATGATACTATGATGGATGAGAGAAGTCAAGTTGGTTTTATTCTAGAATCTCTTCCGAAGAGTTTTCTGCAATATTGTATCAATGCCTTGATGAATAAAATTGAATACAACTTGACAACTCTACTTAATGAGCTGCAAGCATTTCAGACTATGTTGAGAACTAAAGGTCTAGAACCAGTACCATAAGTAAAAGTTGCTTTTGCTGAAAAGAAAGGAATGTCCTCCAAGCCTGAAGTTGCTTTCTCTTCAAAGAGTAAGAGTATTCTTGTGAATAAAGGCAAAGGAAGAAGAAAGGCAAAGGGAAAGGGAAGAAGAAGCCTACTGGATTGAAAGGCAAGGATAACGCTGCAAAGGGAAATGTTTCCATTGCAACGATAAAGGGCACTGGAGGAGACACTACCCTCAATATCTTGTCGAGAAAATAGCAGAGAAAAGGTAACCAAGCTAACTTGACCCTGGGACCATTTGTTCAGCTCATCCAGTGGGAGAAGTTGCTACTTGTTTTTAATTGTTAAAACTTGTATAGAACAAATTGTATAAATGAAATGTTCATTTTCAAAAATTATGTTGGTTCTAGCAACTTCTGTTAAGAATCAAATTGTTAATAGCTATCAGCAAATATTCAGATATTTAAATGGCTAAGATTGAAGTATAATGAATTTAAAGATTTCTAGCTCTGACTGTTAACAAGAGTTGTTAAGGCAGGTCAGATCATCTTAAATCAAAGAGTTGAGAGTATCTCAATGTAGTGGGAGGAAAATGTGTTTCCTAGCCATAATTGAGAAAAAGATGAATTCCCCATAAGAAACCTATTTGTATATTAATATGTTTACAATGATTCTCTCAGCTAAAGTGTTTAAGAATCATCTAGTAAGACTAGAAATACCAAAGGTTAATAACCTAGGGTAAATGGGAGAAATATTAGGTATGAGATACGAAATGGCAAAAACCATGGGTATGGGATGCCCTAGTTTATTGTATTTCTCTATAAAACTCAGAAACTCAGTCTTATATATCGGATATATAAGTTACCACAAGAGTTTTAGTCCAAGTGGGAGCTTGTTAGGTTTTATGTTCTAAAACTCGTGGTTTGTAAACATTAGAACATATTTTCAGAATTCAATAAAGTTGTTGTTGAATATATTGTTTTTTTTTTAGAAATCCAATAAACCTAAGTCCCTTGACTATTATATGAGTACTTGAACTTTATGTGGAGACATACAAGTGGATCGGGTTCGAGTAAATAGTCAAAATGATCTATGGTATATGAATAAGGTTGGGTACCTTATTCTGGTAACACTATAGGATGCGGCCTACTCTGTAGTTGTTACAAAGTGTTGTAAAGTGCTACATACGAAGTGATCATAATTTGTGCATGTTGAGACATGAGAAGTGGGAGTGTCCTGTGCAAATGAGTTTTGTGCAAGATCGGACCACGAAACTTGTCACTATTGCTTTATAATGTTGTTTACTATTTAAGACTGACAATTTCAAAGCGATTACCTAGGTAACTTAACCTTAATCTTGAGCTAACTATGAACTCCTATTTGTTCAGGATTATCCTTTGATCTGCAAACGGTGAAAGTAGACCAATTGCCTCTGCTCAATAAGCTTACCATTTTGGGGATAATATCGGATGAATAGTTGGGAACATAAGGTGCAATAGGGAATTCACTCCTAACCGATTAGGGTTAGTAGAGAGGTTGTTCCTTTCAAGTGCTGATTCTTGGTCTTGAACCAGAGGCCTCACCCTCTCATTGGCCTGAGAGGGATTCGATTTGTTAATTGGATCACAAATCAATTGTTTATTAGGGGATCAGTGGAACTTAAGGAACAAGAGGTAATTTCGGAGGTAACACAGAGATTCGACCCAGTCGTTATTACGAGCAACCTGTGAAGGGTTAACTTACTAATCATGGTTATATCGAGTGGACATAATACATCTACAGTGAGGGGAGTTCAGCTATGGGCTTTAGTGGAATCACCCATTAGTTAATGAATGTGGTTTAGATCGGTCTAATGAGTTTAGCCGATTAATCTCGGATCGTTGGAGCCCATGATCTGTAGGTCCACGAGGTCCCTCTACTAGCTCATAAATGGGTACGCTTTACGGTAGCTTGAAAAATTAATTTGAAACGTTCAAATTATATGGAACAAGAGAATAAATATTTAAATATGATTTAAATATATAAAGATGATTATTGTGCAAAAATTAATTAATTTAATATCAAATATTAAATTAATTAATTTTTTAAATTAATTTAAGAAAATCCATTTTTTAAATTAAAATGATTTAAAACTCATTTTTTTTGTTATAAAAAGGAAAATGGAAAAATCGGTTTGCATGGGTGGCACATAATGGAAAAAGTGTTTTTTCCATTATCATCATTTTTATGCTCACACACAAACCATGATTTTCTCTACCTTGATTCTCCAAGCATGAGCTGCAAGCCATGCACTCTATCTCTTTGTATGTTCATCTTGATATATAAAGAAGATTAGAGTTGTTGGAGAATGAGATAAAAAAAAAGAAATACAGAATTTTAAGAGAAAAATCGTGGTGAAGAAGAAGTTGTCTTCTTCAACTTGCTGCTGTGAGCTTCTCTTGTTTCTCCAGATCTACAAGCTGATCTTGAGTCCCATAACTCTGCCTAAAGCTCCAAGAGCATAGTAGGGAAGGCTTCTAGGTGGTTCACGTTAATATCAAGTGAAGACAGCAGCTGAACAGACGATTTTCTTAAAGAGTTCTTCAAAGATAATGAAAAACCATTTTTATGAACATCATACTTTAGTTTTTGCCAAAATTAGTGAATTAAAATGCTTATGGATCCTTGATACTTCTGCTGTATGTTGTTTAACTCTAACAGAGCGTTGGTTGCTAAATGATCATGCAAACACTAAACGATCAGCCAAACGCATGACGATGGTCGTCATTGTTAAACGATCAGTCTTAGCGAGATTTTGGGCGAGAGCAAGACTAGCCGATTCAACCGGTTCTCTTGAGGTCTGGTCTAGTTCAGCTTCAAATAGTTTGTGGCTGGTTCGATTCAAACTCTGCTGGTCCGGTTCAGACAGTTCGGGTCCGGTTCAAGCGGTTCGAGCGGTGTTGAAGCTGTTTTTGTAATAGTTAAGCTTTTATTTGCTTGTTTTTGCCAAAACTAAAACCATATCAGTACGTATTTAATTATTTATGCATTGGATGTATGTTATAATTAAATAAATCTTGTGTGTACATATAGTATACCATTTAGATTTAAAATCTCACCATAGGAAGCATGCAACATGCATTGAAAGTATGTTATAATTTGTTATAATATATAATATGCATGTGTAGAGTTTCTTGTATTTAATATAATGGTTATATTAAATATTGAATGCTTGTATGTTGTGGGTGTTTAACATGTCTAAAGTTTATAAGCTGTTATAAAATTGGGTTAGATATTTAAAATCCATAACAACGAACAGTTGCATGCTCACGTAGATTAACCACTTGTTTTAAATAGTTAAAATAGGTCATTAAACTTGTAAAACTAGGGTTACAAACTCAACCGGTATATAATTCTGTCAAAGACTGAGGGTATTTAAGTTGGCGATCTATGGAACACATCCTACCTGGGGATTATGGCCGAATAATTGAGCGTTGGTAACCAGTTTTATGAGTATTCGTGAGCGATGTAAGGTAATAAAAGGGTTTATCACCTAGACATTGTAGGTTTAAGTCCAATTATAAGAGTTATACTTAGATAAACCACATAGACTTAGGGTTATTTTTATTAGCCGGAAAAGAACATAAGTATATTTTTACCCAAAAATTAGAACATTTCAGTGGTAGTCAATAACTGTTGGATGGATACCATCACGCAGGGAAGAAATCAGGATCCGTAAGCATTCTAATTCATTAGTTTTGGTTGAAAAGAAACATGCTAAAAATAGAGTATAATGGGTTTCATGAACATACCTTGGCTGGACCAATGAAATCTCCATTTTTCAGCTGTAAAATCTTCTGAATCCTTGTGTAGACTACCACAAGATCTTCTTTACTATCCTCTTGGTGCTCTAGATTGAGTTGTGGGACTCAAAATAAGCTGGAATCAAAGGGAATATGGAGAAAACTCACTGAACAAAACTCATTGAAGAACACCTTCTTCATCCGAATTTTTCAGCAAAAATTTAGTTGGTTCTCATGTCTTTCTTCACTCCAATCTCTTCAATATATTGTAGACTATCATGCAAAGAGATGTGCTACATGGGATGTAGCTCATGCTTGGAGTAAAGCAAATGAGAAGGTGAGTTCCAAGTAAGCTAGTTTAAGATGAAAAACCCATTTTTTTCAAGTTTGTTAATTTTTCAATTTTCCAAAAATCCAAAATAGATTTTAAAATAATATTTTATTTCTAAAATCAAAATTTATTAATTTAACAAATTAATTTCAAATTTTAATTTTCTAATAAAATTAATAAAATATTATTATTTAAACAATTTAAATAATTCTAATTAATTTAATATCTAATATTAAATTAATTTTTACACAAAATCCTCTCATATATCTAAATCATATTTAAATATATGTTTTCGAAATTCTGTTTGATTCTAATTTGAACATTTCAAATTAACTTATCACACTACTCTAGAGCTAATCCATTTCCGAGCTAGTAGGGGGACCTCATGGACCTACAGATCATGGGCTCCAACGATCCGAGACTAATCGACTAAACTCATTAGACCGAGTTAACCCCCATTCATTAACTAATTGGTCACTCCACTAAAGCCCATAGTTGAACTCCCTTCACTGTAGATATATTATGTCCACTCGATATAACCATGATTAGTAAGTTAACCCTTCTGCACGTTATCATAGTGCAAAGTTCTTAAACAATGCTAGCTTGCGTTGATAAAATAAATAAATTACGTCCAAAAAGCATCAAATTCATAATATTACGGTCGCATTCGTTCATCCATAGAAACAGTTGATTTTTTTGTTTTTATGCAGAATATGCGTTGACGCAAGGCAGAAATTGCGATCATAGGAAATCATTGGTCGAGCGCAGCATTACCGCAAAACTTTGCGGTGATTGTGTTCGCAAACATTTGCTCAAGAAGGATTATCGCAACTTGGTCGGCTCAACTTGGTGGGCGCATCTAGGTGAAAGGCATAATTAATTACGATGAGACAAAAAGCTGATGACGGTCGAATCCGAATTAAGCTGACAACCGCTAACGTTAACAAGTATATTCAGTATTTCGGTGACAAATATTCAGCGCATCAGTCAAGGAATTAAAGCCATCCCATCTGTGCAATCATGAGAGAGAAGCCGCCTTCACCCCGAAGCTCTATTTATACCAAAGACATCCTTCAGAAAAGGGGTTCCACAGTTCAACCAGTTCACCATCTCACAACTTCTATTCATAGTTTAGCCCTGTTCTTAGATTTTCTTTTACTTTAAGGTGAACGCGAGAGAAGAAGGTTGTATCGACAGATCATTCTGATAAGCTTGGGAGAGCGCTGGAAGCTTCAAGATCAGAGAGAGAGCCGACTCCTACGGAAGCAGGAATATCTTTTGAACCGAATAGAGATTTACAGTGTAAAAGCCTCGATTAGCTAGGAATTGCTACCAGACTCTCTACCTTTATCATCCATTGTTATTTTATACTGAACTCATTTCTCGAAATGGAATTTACTTTTCTATGTCTGTTCACTCTCTGTTATTTACGCATGAGTAGCTAAATCTGTTGAATGGGTTAAGAAGCATTTAGCTAGCACAACTAGGAATCTTTATTCTATGCGATTATCTTGTATTATGTATGCTTCATTCATCCATTAGAGATACTCGAGAGGGTAGTCTAAGGACAGGATCTAGGCTTGGGAAAGTCAGGTTAGAATTTAGGCTCGGGAGAGTCAGATTAGAATGCATAATCAAGAGATAGGAGCTTAGGAATAAGCACTGTTTGCTATTAACGCATTACATGCATCCTAGAGATAAGATATGATTGTGTGCGATCACCTTGCCTTTATGCATCTTGCATCATGAAATATGACAAGAGTAGAGACTTAGAAATAAGCTCTATGGACACTTTTGCATTCAACACATGCATCCTAGACTTAGGAGCACCGCATTGGAAAATGATTTTCTGTGCATGGTCGTAGCATGATCGCATAGTCTGATGCATTCCTAAGTAACGCTAGCTAAAGACCTTCTCAGCCTGTTCATCTGCGTACTCAGTGCATCTATCACATAATTAGACTTTTCTCAAATCCGCCGCATTTATTTAACTTTCATCATCGCAAACAACAACCTCAACAACTATTGATTTAGTTGGTTACCGCAAAGTTTTCCTAAAAATTACCATCGCAACCTGTTTTCACAAGTCCCTGAGTTCGACCCTGGACTTACCAGGAACTCATTGGGGTTTACACTTGGATTCTGCTGAGAAAACTTGAGTGCTCAATGCATTTTTCACCATCGCATTTCATCCACAATTTCACATCATAAAATAACGCATCAGTTTTTGGCATCGTTGCCAGGGACTTCAGCAAAATAGTGTGCTAACAGTAATTTTTCTAATTTCTTTGCAGACTCTCAATCTCTGGAGAATTACGACCTGGAGATTGAAAGAAAATTTTGACACAACCACCAACAACAAGAGAGAACATCAAGAATGGCGGAACAATCGACAGAAAGGGTCGCGAACGCGAATAATATAATGGCCAACCCCATCCTTCTGGCGAATGACCGCAATAGACCCATCAAGGACTATGCGTCACCTAACCTCTATGATTTCTCTCCAGGAATCATGAGGCCGGCGTTAGATGGATCGAGGTTTGAAATGAAGTCAGTAATGTTACATATGATCTAGGCTACTGGGCAGTTTGGAGGAAGGTGTGGCGAAGACCCGCACGCCCACCTCCGGAGCTTCATAGAAATCTGCAACACTTTTGTGTTCCCGAATATCTCCACCGAGTTAGTTCGACTCACTCTGTTCCCATTTTCCTTATGCGATCAAGCAAGGAAATGGGCATATTCTCTCGAACCGGGGGAGATAACTTCGTGAGAACAGGTGGTGGAAAAGTTTATGAAGAAGTATTTCCCACCAACCGAGAATGCTAAGAGAAAAAAAATTATTAACAAATTTTGAACAAGAAGATGACGAATCACTCAGCGATGCCTGGGTGAGGTTCAAGCGGCTGGTAAGAGACTGTCCACATAATGGCTTACCAGACTACCTATAGATAGAGATCTTTTGCCAAGGACTGAATCCCTTTTTGCAGACCGCTGCCAATGCGGCAGCCGCTGGTGTTCTGCTCAACAAAACATATGAGAAGGCAAAGAGTATACTTGATCGCATTTCCAAAAATCACGAGGATTGGAGAGAAAGTGAACAAAGATTAAGAATTAAAGATAATAACGCAAACAACTGGGCCATCGCATCCCTGCAAAATCAAATGACTGCGATGATGAGTTTGATACAAGGCATCGCAATTAATAATATGGGAGCGAAGAAAGGGTAGGTCAGCACAATTACTCAAACAACCGCAAGTTGTGTCATTTGCGGAGATGCTCACTCGATGGAAGAATGCCCAACAAACCCACATTCGGTATGCTTCATGAGAAATAATCCCTATTCTGATACATAAAACCCCGGGTGGCAAAACCACCCAAATTTTGCATGGAAAAATCAACAACAAAGCTTTCAACCTGTGGCACAAAAAGGAGGGCCACCCGGATTTTTCCGGCAAAACAACAGTCCAGCGCATAGCCAAGCTAGCAGCTTACAAACATTTCAATCTTCGTCCTTAGAGAGTTTGTTGAAGCAATACATTGAGAAAATAGAATCAGTGCTTCAGAATCAAGCTACATCCATTAGAAATCTCGAAATTCAAATGGGACAAATTGCAGGCGAGCTGAAAAATAGACCGCAAGGAACGTAGCCGAGCTCAACTGAGCTCCCTCGCAATTCTGGGGGTACCGGGAAGGAACAGTGCTTAGTAGTCTCCTTTCTAATGACAACATGACTGCGGAAGTAGGGGAGAAGCCCATTGTGACCAACTTGAATTCGATGACAACCGAAGACCCGTTGACCTATAATTCGAAAAAACCAGAGAAAATGAACCATGAAGTTGCGTCCACCCTTAAGCCTCTAGATCTTGAGACAGAAGAAGTCCAACCACCAGTAGCTCCGCAAAGATTGAAAAAGGAACAAAATGATGAAGAAAAGATCGCAATAATGGCCACAACGCAAATGTATTGATCCCATCGAAAATGGGCGACCCAAGAATCTTTACGATACCATGCTCCATCGGAGGGGTCTACAGTGGCCAAGCACTATATGATCTTGGGGCAAGTATAAACATAATGTCGCTATCAATCTTCAAACAATTGAATGTCGGCACACTCACGCCCACAAAAGAAACTCTCCTGCTCGCAAACAGATCTTGAATACACCCTGAAGGAGAGTTGAAAAATGCCGCAATCTCAATCGATAAATTCATCCTGCCGGCAAACTTCCTCATTTTGGATTATAAAGCGAACAAAGATGCGCCCATCATATTGGGACGACATTCCTTTCAACCGGTTGCGCTCAAATTGATGTGCGAAAGGGGGAAATTGTAATGAACATTCATAGGGAAACACTCCGGATTAAGGCAGTAAAGATCCCAGAGGACAAAGAAAAGAGAGAAAAACCACTGTGGACGTGAACAACCCAGTTTGGAATAAGCAGTCCCTGAGTTATTATATGACTCAACCTCATCAGGGACTCAACTCTTTTGAATATCCTTTTTCCTACATTAATACTTCATGAACTTTCATCATACTGGTTATTATCTATTATCGCAATTACTTTGTTGTTATCCGCACTTTTCTTATTCTAAAAAAAACTGTTGTTTTGTTTAAAATTATTTGACCCTCTCATTGTTTTGAAAACAACGATCGAGGCACAGGATTGCGGAGGTGATACACGAAGAAGCAACTTATCTTACTCCATCACTGCAATCAAAAGAAGAGAGATCGCCGCAAAGAAGGATGCATCAATACATAATGCAGGCGACAGCGCAAAGTTGGGGGTTGTATTCTTCCTTCACTTTATTTCAAATTTTGCGCTATCGCATCGCATTTTAATTTTAAAATTTTTATCATTGCATCCTCTTTGATTATCGCAATTATTTAATATTGATAAATTTAGCAAGTTACCGCATGTTGTCTCTTTGCCAATTATGATTTCAATGATGAAAAACATGCTTCTATTTCTTTCGTATATACTAGAGTCAACTTAACTTTAAGATAGTCACCTCATGACATATTTCTAGAAGTTAGGGGTTTGCTAGCTTTCTTTCAAACTATCTTTACGAAGCTTTTTAAGAACATCGCATAACTTATTTCAATCTTTTGGCAACGAGAACATTGCCGTATTTTAAATTTGGGGGTGAGGTATTTACTTTCGACCTTGCTATTTTGAAAAAAAAAAAGAGAAGAAATGAGAAAAATAATAACTTCACTGTCAACGCAATGGGAAACCCATGTTGATAAGAGTTAAGTTGTGAAGGGCACTTACTCGTAGTTGGATGTCAGCATGACACACTTAGGGGCTGGCCAAAATGAAAGTAAGTCACCTGGATCAACGCATAAATAAATGACCGCAACTCCGCTGGCAAGTAGGTATGAGTTTAGTTTGAGAAAGAGCGCATTGTTAGTAGGTGGATGTCCGAATGACATACGTGGGGGCAAGCCAAAACGAAGGCAAGGAACTTGGATCAGCGCAAGGTTAGAAAAAAAAATAATAACGTCAAGAAATATGCAACAATAAAATCATTTGACACCCCGGTGGAAAAGTTTTCTTTTTGAAATAAATCATGCAATGTTCCGGAATTTAGTAAAGTCCTTTTGAAGGTTAAGTTTGCAATCCCAAGGTCTTAGAAATATTTTAAGAGGAGACTTGAATAAGACTTAAGGAAACTTTGGTATATAGGATGTGAACGAAGTATCCTTGAGAAATCTAGGAAAAGAACATTGTGGTCGACTTGCTAAAGGAAATCTTTAGCTTATGCTTGAGGACAAGCATTGTTTAAATTTGGGGGTGTGATAACAGGCAGAAATGCACATTATCATAGTGCTAAGTTCTTAAACAATGCTGGCTTGCATTGATAAAATATGTAAATTGCGTCCAAAAAGCATGATATTCATAATATTGCGGTCGCATGCGTTCATCGCATAGAAATAGTTGATTTTTGTGTTTTTATGCAGAATATGCGTTGATACAAGGCGAAAATTGCGATCATAGGAAATCATTGGTCGAGCGCAGCATTACCGCAAGACTTTGCGGTGATTGTGTTCGCAAACATTTTCTCAAGAAGGATTTTCACAACTTGGTCGGCACAACTTGGTGGGTGCATCTGGGTGAAAGGCATAATTAATTGTGATAGGACAAAAAGTTGATGACGGACGAATCCAATTTAGCTGACAGCCGCTAACGATAACAAGTACATTCAGCTTTTCAGTGACAAATATTCGGCGCATTAGTCAGGGAATTAAAGCCATTCCATCTGTGCAATCATGAGAGAGAAGTCGCCTTCACCCCGAAGCTCTATATATACCAAAGGCATCCTTCAGAAAAAGGGTTCCACAATTCAACCAGTTCACCATCTCACAAGTTCTATTCATAGTTTAGCCTTGTTCTTAGATTTTCTTTTACTTTAAGATGGACGCGAGAGAAGAAGGTTGTGCCGACAGATCGTTCCGGTAAGCTTGGAAGAGCACCAGAAGCTTCAAGATCAGAGAAAGGGCCGACTCCTGCGGAAGCAGAAATATCTTTTGAACCGAATAGAGATTTACAGTGTAAAAGCCTCGGATAGTAAGGAATTGTTACCAGGCTCTCTACCTTTATCTTCCATTGTTATTTTGTACTCAATTCATTTATTGAAATGGAATTTACTTCTCTATATCTGTTCACTCTTTGTTATTTACGCATGAGTAGCTAAATCTATTGAATGGGTTGAGAAGCATTTAGCTAGCACAACTGGGAATCTTCATTCTATGCGATTATCTTGTATTATGTATGCTTCATTCGTCCATTAGAAATATTCGGGAGGGTAGTCTAAGGATAGGATCTAGGCTTGGGAAAATCAGGTTAGAATCTAGACTCAAGAGAGTCAGATTAGAATGCATAATCAAGAGATGGGAGCTTAGAAATAAGCACTGTTTGCTATTAACGCATCGCATGCATCTTATGATAACTTGTAGAAATACAAGTTATTTATGCCACCTTATCTAGATATTGCGGCCAAAAGTTAGTAATTATGTGTCAATTGTATGAAAATTAGCCTAGTATGACAATAACTATAAATGGTTGCGATTACACCCACTAATGCAAAAAGATGGAAGACAAGCCAAACTTTACTCTATTTTGCAGGAGACCAAGTCACCGCTTGCGCTCAAGGCTCATGAGAAACTAATCAACGCATCTATGTCACAATTGCGCCCGTCGATCAACCATGAAGAGACGATTACCGAAGTGATAACGCAAGGCGACAGTCGGTCTAGAGCTATGCTTCGACCGCATGCGGTAATAAAAACAAACACCGCATGCGAACCTGTGATCGAAAGATGCAGCTGAGTAACGCGAGAGCAGAGGATTGCGACACGTGTACAACTAACGGTTGTGCAGAATTGATGGTCTGATTGCATAATAGAAGGAATAATATCTCTTCATCTGCGGAATTACCACAACCATCAAGTGGGGACCACAAGGCCGGAGTCAAGGATCTACTCCTATAAATACCCCATTGATTTCAGAGAAAAGTATGCTACTGAATACTAGGCTAAGTGCTGTAAGATTTTAGAGAGAAAAGGCTGAGTTGAGTGTTAAAGAGAAGAAATCCGGGAAGAGAACGAGATAAGGCCGAAAGGTGAATCTCAGTGTTAATCCTGTCTCTTATACACATCTAGATGTGTATAAGAGACAGCTTTCAAAAAGAGAACGAGATAAGGCCGAAAGGTGAATCTCAGATCCGACCTGCCATACACCCGATCAAAGCTCTGTACAGAGATCCCTGCTATCGGTGGAGCAAGCTTGAGAGGGAAGTTCTTCCTGCCATCGAAACCATCCGATCCGACAAGCAGATCTCCATCGAATCTTTGCCAAGACGTTGGCACTTGTTTGTATTTGTTCTATCTCTCTTTCATTGTATTCCATATTTTCTTTACCTCTTCATTCACAAATCATGTATCAAACGCTTAGTAGAAATATTAAATGTTTCGATAGATTCCATCTACCATTTTCTATCTATTTCTATTCACCCGTTAGTCACTTTCTCCATGATGTTTTCTTAATCTCCTAATGAGCAATATGAATCACCAAGAACTTAATTTTTATTAAAGGTATAAAATACGTTTAGCTAAAGCATGCTAGACGGCATCTTCACCTGTGAGAGCAAAAGTAAAGATGTCATTCTGATCTATCGAGAGAGGGTCAGAAGAGTGCATTAACTAATACGAGTAGTACTTCCAGACATGGAAGCAATCTTACGTTCATTACGTTAGACTCTGTTTCACCACAGACATGTGGGGACCATGGCCGATCATCGAGAGGTGTATGCCAAGAGAAGAGCGGAACAGTATTTTTACCTTCAATCCAACTAAGAACTTGCGTTGTTTATAATACTTATCTTTCTTTATCTATTTTGTTCATAAGACTTGTCGCCATATCCCAAATCTTTGCACAACCTTCGCAGCCAGCCTTAATCCTAGCATCTTGTACATGAAGTCTGTATCTTGTAACATCTAGCTTATGTTATTGTATTTTATGTTTTATCGCATCTTTACTACTTTCCTTTATTTTACCGCAATTTACATACCTGTACAAACCCCTTTATAAAGAATTGAAAACTTGGTCGCATAAACCATGAACATACCGCAATAACCGAAAACTAGTTCCTCATGTTCGACCTCAGATCATACCGAGAAACTTGCGATGGAATTACTCTTGGCTCCATCGTAAGGAAACTTGGGACAATGCAGGGCATACTACATGGCTATGATTGTGTGCAGTCACCTTGCCTTTATGCATCTTGCATCATCGCATAGGATAAGAGTAGAGACTTAGGAATAAGCTCTATGGAAATTTTTGCATTCAACATATGCGTTCTAGACTTAGAAGCATCGCATTTGCATTGGAAAATGATTTGCTATGCATGGTTGTAGCATGATCGCATAGTCTGATGCATTCCCAAGTAACGCTAGCTAAAGACCTTCTCAACTCGTTCATCTGCATACTCAGTGCATCTATCACACAATCATACTTTTCTCAAATCCGACGAATTTATTTATTTTTCATCACCGCAAACAACAACTTCAACATCTATTGATTTATTTGGTTACCACAAAGTTTTCCTAAAAATTACCATCGCAACTTGTTTTCGCAAGTCTCTGAGTTCGACCCTGGACTTATCAGGAACTCAGTGGGGTTTACACTTGGATTCCGCTGAGAAAACTTGAGTGTTCAATGCATTTTTCACCATTGCATTTCATCCACAATTTCACATCATAAAATAACGCATCAACCCTTCACAGGTTGTTCGCAATAACGGCTGGGTCAAATCTCTATTTTACCCCCGAAATTACCTCTTGTTCCTTAAGTCCCCATTGATCTCCTAATGAAAATTTGTTTTGTGATCCAATCACAAAACCGAGTCCCTCTCATGCCAAATGAGAGGGCGGGATCCTTGGTTCAAGTCCCAGAATCAGCACTTAAGGGAACAACCTCTCTACTATCCCTAAGGCAGGTAGAAGTAAATTCCTTTTTGCACCCTATGTCCCCAGCTATTTATCCAGTCTCACCCCTGAAATGGCAGTCATATTGGGTTGTCACTATTGAGCCAACCCTCACCTATGCAAATCTAAGGGCAATCCCGAATAAACAGGAGTTCATAGTTAGCTCAGGATTAAGGTCAAGTTACCTAGATCATCGCTTTAAAATAGTCAGTCTTAAACAGTAAACATCGTTATGAAGTAAGAGTGACTCATTTCATGGTCTGATCTTGTTCAAACTCTTTTGCACAAGGACACCCCCACTTCTCATGTCCAACATGAACGAATTAGGATCACTTCATTTGTAGCACTTTACAACTTCTTGTAACAACTACAGAGCGGGTCGTATCCAATAGTTTACCAGAATAAGGTACCCAACCTTATCCATGTACTATAGATCATTTTGACTATTTACTCGAACCTGATACACCTTTATGTCTCCACATAAAGTTCAAGTACACATCCAATAGTCAAGGGACTTTTAGGTTTATTGGATTTCTATTCAAGTAATAGATCTATTCAATACCACCTTTATTGAATTTTCATAATAAGCTCCATTGTTTACATACCACGAGTTTTAGGACATAAAACCCAACAAACTCCAACTTGGACTAAAACTCCAGTGGTAACTTATACATCCGATATATAAGACTGAGTTTCTGAGTTTTATAGAGAAATACAATAAACTAGGGCATCCCATACCCATCTTTTACCATTCGGTATCTCTATACCCGATATTTCTCCCACTTGGCCTATTATCTGGTATTCCTAGTCCTACTAGGTAATTCTCAAACATTTTACCCGAGAGAATCATTGTAAACATTGTTAGTATACAATAGGCTTTTGAATAAAACTATATGGGGATTGCATCTTAATCTCAATAATGGCCAGGAAGCACATTTTCCTCCCACTACATTGAGGTACTTTCAACTCTTCGAGCAAGATGCATCTGACCTGTCTCAACAACTCTTTGTTAACAGTCAAATCTAGAAATCTTTTAAACTTTCTATACTTTGATCTAGCCATTAAATATCTGAATATTTGCAAATGGCTTTTAACAATTTGATTCTCAACAGAGGTTGCTAGAACAAACATAATTTTTTTAAAAATAAACATTTCATTTATCCCAAAAATATATACAATTTGTTCTATACAAATTTTCACAATTAAAACAAATAGCAAGTTCTCCCACAGGATGAGCTAAGCAAATAGTCCCAGGGTCAAGTTAGCCTGGTTACCTTTTCTCTGCTCTCTTCATGACAAGATATTGAGGGCAGTGTCTCCTTCAGTACCCTTCATCGTTGCAATGGAAACATTTTCCTTTGCAGCGCTATCCTTGTCTTTCAATCCAATAGGCTTCTTTTTCCCTTTCCCTTTGCCTTTCTTCACAAAAATACTCTTACTCTTTGAAGAGGAAGCAACTTCAGGCTTAGAGGACATTTCTCACTTCTCGGCAGTAGTAACATTTACTTCTGGCATCAGACCCTTTGTTCTCAACATTGTCTGGTAAGCCTATAGCTCATTGAGTAGAGTAGTCAAATTTTATTCTTTAATGCATTCAAAATTTGCAGAAAACTCTTCAGAAGAGATTCTAGAATAAAACCAACTTGACTTCTCTCGTTCATGACACTACCATTTACTTCTGCCATATTAAAGTGGACCATCATGTCTAGGACATGTTCACAAACATTGGTCCCCACTTTGATGCAACTGTTGTAAACGTGCTTAATGGCATCCCTCGCAGAGATTCCATAATCTCTTTGGCAGTACTCATATCCTCATGCTTTTTTTGTCCACATATCAGATAAGCTAGCAAGGATATAAGCACAAGCTATATCATTAGCCTTGACCCATCTTTCATATACATCCCGAACATTTCAGTTTGTTTTTAGAGCTAGGAATGGGAGGACAATCCTCAGTTAAGACAAACCGCAAATCGTCTATCACAAATATCGTGTTCAAATTTGATTTTCAATTCACATAATTATCCCCAATAAATTTATCTGACGCCAACACTTGTATTAATGAACTTGTCATTCTGAAATTTTATATCCAACCAAGTTTTAGCAATTTTAATAATTTACCCAAGATTATTCTTTTGCAACGATACTATATCAAGACATTCTTGACTAAATACTACCTCCAGAATAACTCATATTCTGATAGTTATTTAGGTACCGCTTTTGGTCAGACATTATTAACACTTAATAATTCTATAAGTGTAGACCCGCCATTTTTGGACCTTATAGAATGGATGAGTATCGCTCTGAAAATAGAAAACAATACCCAAGACGGAATTATAAAACCCTATTCATTTTACTGAAGCCTGGGTTGTTCTAAATCCTATGTTACAACCCTCCGTGGGGATAGGCATCGTTAAACGACTAGCAAAGGGCCGTTTAAAGCTAACCAACAAGCGCAACATAGGAATCTCATGGTTCAGAATAATGGAGGAGACCGTAGGATATGTTGACACATTTTCTTCACCCACTTACTATGAACTACTCCTCCGTTCACCTTGGTATTGACGCATACATCCGCTCTCCGAAGGAAGGTCACTCCCAGGGTGACACGAAGCGTCATATGAATCTAATGGTGTTAACTATGTGGACACGTGGCAGTTGAAATCATACACTTGATTTATGTTCGAACAACTTCCCCTTATTCACGTGAATCTAAATTTAAGCTAAAAAGTACTCTCCGAAGGGAGTTCACTCCCAGGGTGACACGAAGTACCGCTTAAATCCAGACTGTGAACTCTTAGGGACGCGAGAGCTAAGAATAACATACTGTGTATGTTATTAATCTCCCGCTAAAGTTTTCTAATAAATCCATCATATAGAAGTTATTCAATACCACTGAAGTGTTCTAATGTTTGGGTAACTAATACTTAGGTTCTTTTTCGGCTAAATAAAAATAACCTAAGTCTATGTCGTTTATCCATGTATAACTCTTATAAATGGACTTAAACCTATAACGTCTAGGTGATAAACCCTTTTATTACCTCACATCGCTCACGGATACTCATAAAACTGGTTACCAACGCTCAATTATTCGGCCATAATCCCCAGGTAGGAGGTGTTCCGTAGACTATCAACTTAAATACCCCTAACCTTCGACCGGATTATATACCTGTTGAGTTTGTAATCCTAGTTTTACAAGTTTAACAACCTATTTTAACTAATTAAAACAAGTAGTTAACCTACGTGAGCATACAGTTGTTCTTTGTTATGGATTTGAAATATCTAACCCAATTTTATAACAGCTTATAAAACTTTAGACGTGCTAAAACATCCACAACATACAGGCATTCAATATCTAATATAACACTTATATTAAATACAAGAAACCCTAACATGCATACTATATATTATTACAAATTATAACATACTTTCAATGCATGTTGCATGCTTCCAATGGTGGGATTTTAAATCTAAATGGCATACTATATGCACATACAAGATTTATTTAATTATAACATACATCCAATGTATAAATAATTAAACACATACTGATATGGTTTTAGTTTTGGCAAAAACAAGTAAACAAAAGCCTAACTATTACAAAAACAGCTTCGACACCACTCGAACCGCTCCAAAACTGCTTGAACCAGACCCGAACCGTTTGAATTGGACCAGCAGAGACTGAACCGGACCAACCATAAACCATTTGAAGCTGAACCAGACTAAAACTCAAGAGAACCGATCGAACCGACTGATCTTGCTCTCGCCCAAAGTCTCGCTAAGTCAGATCGTTTAGCATTGACAACCATCGTCATGCAATTGGCTTGATCGTTTAGCATTTGCTTGATCATTTAGTAACCAACGCCTATCGTTTAACAAAGCTACACGATCGTATAGTGTTTTCTTTCTATCGTATAGTGTCATTGTCTAGCGCCGGAGGATGCTACACGATCGCTTAGTGTCAAACACTATTGCATAGTTCCATCGTTTAACACCTCGTCTTGATCGTTTAGTGCACGCCCGAGGTAAGCGATCGTCTAGTGCTATCGCATAGTAATTGACGCATCGCTCAGCTACCGCTCATAGGTAAACGATCGTGTAAGCGATCACTCAGTGCCATCGCATAGCTCTTCGTCGCATCACTTAACTCTCGATCAAAGGTAAACGATCATGTAAGCGATCGCTCAGTGCTATCGCATAGCTCTTCGCCTCATCGTTTAGCTTCCACCCGAAGCTACACGATCGTGTAGTGGCATCGCATAGTAAAACAACGCATCGCTTAGCTTCAAAGGTAGACCATCGTCTAGCACACAACACCTAAACGATAACGCCCGAAGCTAGACGATCGTTTAGCTTTTCCTTCATATCGTCTAACATATGAAGCTAAACGATCGTTTAGCTATTGAAGCTCAATGACAATATGAATAGAGGTTGATCGTATGGAATCTACAACTCGGCCCCTTCGCTTGTTTCTTCGAATTACAGCTTAATTTCAACTCTAATGACTCCAAATAAATTAAAGACTCTTGGGAAGACATTAAAGCTCATCAAAAAATAGCCAATTATAAATTTAACGGGAAATTAAAGAGAAATTAAAGGCCAAAACTCAGAAAACCATATCATTACAGCAGTTTCATATCTTCATACAAAACACCCACCAAACCAAAATTAATCCGAAATAAATGCTTATACCAATTGTTGGATCTACACCATCACACAGGGGAAGAAATCAGGATCCATAAGCATTCTACTTCATTAATTTTGGTTGAAAAGAAACATGTTAAAAACAAAGTATAATGGGTTTCATGAACATACCTTGGCTGAACCAACTAAATCTCCATTTTCAGCTGCAAAATCCTCCGAATCCTTGTGTAGACCACCACAAGATCTTTCTTACTATCTTCTTGGTGCTCTAGATTGAGTTGTGGGACTCAAGATAAGCTAAAATCAAAGGGAATATGGAGAAAACTCACTGAACAGAACCCATTGAAGAACACCTTCTTCATCCGAATTTTTCAGCAAAAATTTAGTCGGTTCTCATGCCTTCTTTCACTCCAATCTCTTCAATATATTGTAGACTATCATGCAAAGAGACTCATGTTTGGAGTAAAGCAAAGGAGAAGGTGGGTTTTAGTCAGCTAGTTGAAGATGAAAAACCCATTTTTTCAAGTTCGTATAATTTTTCCATTTTCCAAAAATCCAAAATTGGTTTTAAAATAATATTTTATTTCTAAAATCAAAATTTATTAATTTTACAAATTAATTTCAAAAATTAATTTTTTAATAAAATTAATAAATAATTATTTAAACAATTTAAATAATTGCTAAATGTAATTTAATGTCTAAGTATTAAGATAATTTTTATACAAATAATCATCTTCATATATTTAAATCATATTTAAAAATATTATATTCTCCAATTCCATTTGATTCTAATATTTGAATGTTTCAAATTAACTTATCAACCCTCTACCTAGACTAATCTCATTTCGAGCTAGTAGCAGGGACCTCATGGACCTACAAATTTCATGGGCTCCAACGATCCGAGATTAATCGACTAAACTCATTAGACCGATCTAACCCCCATTTCGTTAACTAATGGGTCACTCCACTAAGCCATAGTTGAACTCCCCTGATTGTAGATATATTATGTTCCACTCGATATAACCATTGATTAATAAGTTAACCCTTCACAGGTTGTTTGCAATAATGGTTGGGTCAAATTTCTGTTTTACCCCCGAAATTACCTCTTGTTTTCCTAAGTCCCAACTGATCCCCTAATGAACAATTGTTTTGTGATCCAATCACAAAACCGAGTCCCTTTTATGCCAAATGAGAGGAGAGGGACGGTCCCTTGTTTCAAGCCCCAGAATCAGCACTTAAAGGAACAACCTCTTCTACTATCCTCTAAGTGTGGTAGGAGTGATTTTTCTCTTGCACCCTATGTCCCCAGCTAATCTATCCAGTTTCACCCCTGAAATGGCAACATATTGAGCGGCATTGTTGAGCCAACCCTCACATTGCAAATCTAAAGGCAATCCCGAATAAACAGGAGTTCATAGTTAGCTCAGGATTAAGGTCAAGTTACCTAGGTCATCGCTTTGAAATAGTCAGTCTTAAAGACCTAGGTAACTTGACCTTAATCCTGAACTAAACTATGAACTCCTGTTTATTCGGGATTACTCTTAGATTTGCATAGATGAGGGTTGGCTCAACAGCGCCGGCTCAATAAGACTGCCATTTCAGGGTAAGACTTGATAAATAGCTGGGACATAGGGTGCAAGAGATTCACTCCTACCCTTTAGGGATAGTAGAGAGATTGTTCCCTTAAGTGCTAATTTGGGTCTTGAACAAGGGGCCCCACCTCGCATTGGCCCAAGAGAGACTCAGTTTTGTTGATTGGATCAACAAAACAATTGTTCATTAGGGAATCAGTGGGGGACTTAGGGAACAAGAATGTGATAATTTCGGCGGGGTAAAACAGAGATTTGACCTAGTCGTTATTACAAAACTTTGTGAATGGTTAACTATAATTATGTTATATCGATTAGTACAGTGATAAATATATACATACGTGAGGGAGTTTCAACTATGGGTTTTAGTGGAGTGACCCAATAGTAACGTATGGGGGTTAGATCGGGTTCTAATGAGTTTAGCCGATTAATCTCGGATCGTTGGAGCCCATGATCTGTAGGTCCACGAGGTTCCCCTACTAGCTTGGAAATGGATTAGCTCTAGAGTAACGTGATAAGTTAATTTGAAACGTTCAAATTAGAATCAAATGAAACTGGAGAAAATATATTTAAATATATGAAGATGAATTTGTGTAAAAATTAATTTAATATTGGATATTAAATTAATTAGATTTATTTAAATTGTTTAAATAATTATTTATTAATTTTATTAGAAAATTAGTTTTTGAAATTAATTTGTAAAATTAATAAATTTTGATTTTAGAAATAAAATATGATTTTAAAATCAAAATAGATTTTGAAAATAGAAAAATTACACAAAAATGAAAAATGGGTTTTTTATATTCATCTTCAAAGTAGCTCACAATGAATTCACCTCTTCCTTCATTTACTCCAAGCATGAGCTACATCCCATGCAACAAATCTCTTTGCATGATAGTCTGCAATATATTGAAGAGATTGGAGTGAAGTGAAGGTGAGGAAACTGAATGAATTTTTTTGAAAAATTCGGATGAGGAAGATGTTCTTCATTTTGGGTTATTGCAGTGAGCTATCTCCATATTCCCTTTGATTTCAGCTTATCTTGAGTCCCACAACTCAATCTAGAGCACCAAGAAAATAGTAGGGAAGATCTTGTGGTGGTCTACACCAAGATTTGGAGGATTTTGTAGCTGGAAATAAAGATTTCAACGATTCAGCCAAGGTATGTTCTTGAAATCCATTAAACTCTGTTTTAGCATGTTTCTTTTAAGTCAAAATTATTGAATTAAAGTGTTTATGGATCCTGAACTCTTCCGCTGCGTGTTGCTACCGATCCAACAAAATCAACTCTATTGACTCTAGAAAATTTACAAACCCTTCACGACACGTTAAAGCCCATAAAACACCGAGCAATTACAATGATTATTACAAACTGAAAGAGAATTTGGATGCCAAAACCTAAATTATCCATTTTTAGAACATAATCATCCATCATATGAATAATCACCCATCATATGCTAAAATTAACATAAATTGAGTGCTTAAAATTGCTCTGATACTAATTGATAGAGTTGACGTTCAACATACAGAAGCTAGTTGGACCTTAAGCACTCTAATTACATTAATTTTAGTAAAGAAACATGCAAGTTCATAAAATACATGAATAGGGTTTCAAGAAAACAACCTTTGATGAATCCTCAAATTGCTCCAAATCTCCATGAATATTTAATATTTAATTTCTCTTTGTAACACCGTTGACTGAAGAGATTAATATTTCATAGGATAACCATATAACTCGATTTCAATCCTAAGTGAGTTATGGACTCTTGTCTACGGAGGCAGTCTTTTGATTTGTATAGGTGAGAGTGGCCCGAGTCGCTGACTCAATAAGCCTACCATTTTGGGGACATGTCCGAATAGAGAGCTGGAAACATAACTACACAAGATGGAATTCACTCCTTCCCATCTTTAAGGTAAGTAGATGAGTAATTCCCATAAGTGTTGATTTCTAGTCTTGAACAAAGGGCACATGCCTTCTCATTGGCTCGAGAAGGCCTTGATATATGATAGGACTATAAACAGATTGTTCATTAGAGGGATCAATAGACTTAAGGAGTAATAGGTAATTACGTGGATAAAACAGTAATATGACCCATCTATAATTATGAACTGCTCGTGAAGGATGGACTTATTGTAATGGTTAGATCTATGGACTTAAAAATATTCTATAGTATGAAGAGTGCAATTGTTCATTAACATAGTTAAAGAGTTTGATTAATTAATGTCGAATCATTGGAGCTTCTAATCTGTAGATCCATTAAGTCTTCCTGCTAGTTCACGACAGGTAAACAAGTACCAAGAGTTTTGAAAGAATTTGAATTGTTTAAATTAAATAAGGAAATAGTATTAATTGTACAGGATACAATTAATATAATATAGATAGATACATTATAATATAAAGTTAATTTTGAATATGATTCAAATAATTAATATGAATATAATATAAAGGAAAATTATTATTTAAATATGATTCAAATAATTAACATGAATAAGATTCATATTAAAACTATAGGTTAAAAATTAATATGAATGAGATTCATATTAAAACTACTGGTTAATAAATATGAATGAGATTCATACTAAAACCATAGATTATGAGGGAGATGTGCATTTGAATATGATTTAAATATATATATTTAATTACATATGAAATATTTAATTTAAAATAAATTAATTAAGTTGACTAATTAATTATTTATTTTAATTAAATGAATATCATTTCATTTTAATTAAATAACGGGAATTGGGTGGATTTTTATGAGGGAAAGTTTTTCTTGTAAAGTTAGGTTTTTTTTATAGAAAAACCATCTCCTCCTATATCAATCTCTTCTTCTTCTTCTTCTTCTTCTTCTTCTTCTTCTTCTTCTTCTTCTTCTTCTTCTTCTTCTTCTTCTTCTTCTTCTTCTTCTTCTTCTTCTTCTTCTTCTTCTTCTTCTTCTTCTTCTTCTTCTTCTTCTTCTTCTTCTTCTTCTTCTTCTTCTTCTTCTTCTTCTTCTTCTTCTTCTTCTTCGTTAGAGAACGAGTTCTCGGTAGAAAAACTCTCCTCCACAACAAGTTTTTTTCTCTCTCTTCAAAAATCAGCTCCCATAAACCAGTCCTTGCCAAGAAAATAACAGGGAAGACTTTTTGGTGGCGTCTTCATACTATTCGTAGGAGATTGATTGCTAAAGATCTAGAGAAGATTTGAATAGCTGTTCTTCAAATGTATGAATTTCTTCTCCTCTATAATTTAATTTAAAGTATGTTTAGCCTATTATTTATGTATTATGAATGTTGTTTCTTTGTTCTGTGTTTTAAAACAAAAACCAAAAGCAAGTCCTTCATACGCTTCCGCATGAGATCCAATCACATCACATAGTTCCTTATTAGCTTATCTAAACAATAATTAATTTGTATTAATTAAAATAAATACAAAATCATAGGAGATAATTGCCTACCAAATAAAGTACTATGGAAAGTAGGAGATTTGAACCATAAACATCATGGTTGTTGGACGCTAGCTCCTACTACATGTTAATTGAGTTGTGCTTGTTTTTGTTCATTCATCCCTTTTTTTAGTATAACAACTGTGGAGATTGAACCTCCGATCTCTAGGAACATAGTATATGCCAATGTCACTAAACTAAGCTCACTTTGGTCATTCATCTCTATTTTTTATGTACACGTGTATAGTTTACATACTCGTCTTGATTGTTAAAACTCTTTAAATGGACCATGTCGTATTTAAACTTTAAAAAAATATCATTCATACTGTCTCTTAGGAGTTGTTTAGGGAGATGGACTGTAAACCGGATTATTAGAAATTAGAAGGGTGTTGGAATACGTGTGGAATCGAGAGTGGAATAAAATGAGATCGTAAAGCATGAAAACAATAGAAAAGAGGGTTGGATTGAAAATGTCGGAAAGGAATGAGTTTAATATTACAATCAGACCCAAAATGCTCAATCCAAATATGAATTTTGGATTATATTATATTACATTCTAATTCCATTACAACCAAACAAACAACCTTAGTAGCTTATTTAAACAATAATTAACTTTGTATTAATTAAAATAAATACTTTTCTCTAATTTTCATGGTGACTCTCATTACATCCCTAGAAAAGGTCAATATGTTTATCGTTAATATTCAATACATCGGACATTTCTTAGTTTAACGTAAAAGAAATCAGAAAATTCTTATAAATAAAAAAATAAAAATATATATATATTATAGCAAAAAGTTCCAAAAATACAACACTTTTGGAACTTTTTACTATAAAGTATAAATAATTTTAAATATTTTTATATTTAAAAAGCCTCAAAGAAAGCGGGGCTAAGGTCAAGAATATTGTATGTTTAAAAAGAAATGACAAATATAGGGTAGTTATATAAAAAATAATTTTAATAATATTGAAAAAATAATAAATTTGTGATTTAAGGTGGGATCTTAAAATATTGACAAAAATAGGTAGGAAACTCTGTACTGGTACACAAGTTCATCCCCTTCCAAACACCTCTTCATGTTGCTGCCAGGTTGTTGACCAGGTGGAACTCGTGTACCAGTACTAGAGTTTTCTATTTTTTTATTGTTGAAATATTCATAAACACAAAAAAAAAAAAATAAAGAATAACCATCCTCAATTTTAGCGTTCGGTTAAATTCAAATACACTAGTTTTCTATTTATCTTAAATATTCATAAATACAAAAAAATAAATAAAGAATAACCAACCTTAATTTTAGCTTTCCATTAAATCCATTGCCTTCACATGTGAAACGCGTGTAGACATATACTAATACCACATATCTCCCTTTCTTAAAAGTGTATTTTCTTTATCAAATCACTTTACCAAATTCATATTTTTACTCATGCAAATCAAAGAAGAAAACAAGTTGCAGTTCTCTCTCTTCTCTCTCAATTATTCCGAGGAAAAAAAAAAAAAAGCATTCACACAAATCTTCAAGATTTTGAAGAGAGAAAGGAAGAAGAAACGTATCTAGCAATTATGTTTGGCATTTCACCTACATCAACTATACAAAACTTTCAAGATTTTATTAATTTAGAATTACAAGATGAGGAAGATAAATGCTAAGTTCCCTCAACTCCTTGAAACAAAACACAAAAATGTTTTGATCCAAAAAAAATTGAAGACGACATCATTTGAAAAAGAAGAAAAGGAAGGGAAAAAAAAAAAGGAGAGAAATATGGAGGGATTGAAATGGTAGACTTGTGTTCCATATCATATATGAGGACTAAAATAGTGGAAAAATCTTATAAAATCCCTCCAAATTGTTTATAAAATTAGATCATAGAGACGGATAAAAAAGAAATCCCTATAAAAGGGGCAAACAAAAACAAATTTTTTCTTCTAAAATTAGATTCTCTAAATTTCTCTCCCCAAATCGTGGATGGTGTCCTCGATTTTGCATGATTTTGGATATGAATGGCCTATTAGTTTTTTCAGTGGCTTTTTGTTAGCATGCCACCTAAGTCGCGTGTCCTGTACACGATTTATCCTGAAAATATGGATAGTGGTTATATTAACGTTAAATTGTGTACAGATAGGCGATTTAGCAACCCTAAATTTGTCAATACTTTTCAATCCACCACATTTTTATCAATATTTAATTAAATTACATTATTTAAAAAAATCAAGAAAACATTTTCCTTACTTTAAGAAAGTTGAAAAGTATTTCTGGATTTTTTTTTTTTTTTTGTTGGTTGATTATTTGATTTATAATATAAAAGAAAAGTAGTTGAAAATTTTAACTGTTTATTTAATATTATCGAGACACCTCTGTGTATATATTTAAATAAATCATAAACTTGATCCTCAAATTTTAAGACAAGTACTTTAAAAAATTGATATAATTCTTCAATTTGAATTATATTTTTTAGGCTAAATATATATCTTAGTCCTAATGTTTGAGTATTTCTTCATCGTAACTCCTATTGTTTAGAAATTTCATTTTAATCAATATATTTAAGTTTTCCATTTTAGTGTTACCATTGATTAATATTAAACTTATGTGGCATAATTGCCTAAAAAGATTATATTATAATACTTTGTTAGTTAGTTGAAATTAAGAGGTGAAAAATGTTATCTAAGAGAAGAAAATACAAATCTTCTACTAATTCCTTGAAATTTAGAAGAGGAACTAAAAACTTGTGCATTTGGTAGCAATTTGAAAGCAATGAATTCATTAAGAAACAAAATTATATTTTTGGTTTTTTATTTTTAATGTTTTTAATATGTGTTCAGTAATCATTTAGAAAATAATTTAAGAGAATTTTTAAAAATAGAAAAATAGTAAAAAAAATTTTTTTTTTTTTTTTTTTTTATCAGACAGATATTCACTTGATAGATATGGTAGAAGGTGGCATACTAATAAGGATGTTAAAGTTAGCATTATGATTATATTAATAATGTACATAAACTAGATGGAATAGAACCTCAAGTTCTACAGCATATTTGATTCTTTTAGGGGCAAAATTGTAATAAGTGAAAACATTTAAGGGGGGAAAACGCTGAGTTCATCCAAGCTTTTTAGATATAAATAAAATTCAATCATCTCATAATCAAGAAAATGTGAAGTAGTCAAGTATAACATTGAAAAAACCCAAACAAAAACCCAACAAACCCAAACCCAATTCCAAACCTTGAGTTTCTTATTACAAATCAGTATTTTTGCAACACAAAACCATATAACAATAAATACACTCAATTATCATTAGAAACACAGGAACAAGAAGAAAAAGGGGTTAATAGAATCACACAAATCTGTTAAATGGTTTCCTTCTAGTTCCAGTTGGAAGCGAAGCAAAGCTGAAGTTCCCAACCGATCGTAAAGATTGGTTGTCGTCTAAAGTTGCATGATCCTTCGGCGACGACATCAAACCTCTGTTCCTAAATGATCCAATGCCTTGAGTTGGTGGAAACGACTGCCTCCTGCTAGATGCATCGCTCCTTGGCGTACCTGGAAACCTCTCCCTCGGGTTACTACGAGCTCGAACTTTCGCTTTGGCCGAAATCGTAGGAGTCATATAGTGTGGTGCCATATATGGAGGGCAGCTTACAAGGCTGTCATCATCCTTTAACCTCATGTCGAAAGGAGACAAAGCCCGGCTGCCTCGTGATCTCGAGTCGTTGGAGATGGTCGACATTGCTGTTGGAGGGGTTCTCAATCGAAGTGGAGACCGAGCAGGCTTTGCATTTGAGAATGCTGTTGATTTTGTGGACTTTGGTGTGGGAGTATCCCTACCATCTAAGCCGAAATTGTGTCGTCTATTGTTGCTTGAAGGAGACCGTGGACTCAACTTCTGCTCTGGCTGAGGAGTTAAAGGTCTCGGTAGAGGATGCTTCGGAGAACCTTCAGTAGGTAACTGACCTTCTAACCATTTCAACCACCTCGGAACTCCCATGGAGCAAGTATCCATTTGAGAATCTTGTCCCAACCTCGGAGTGGTTCTCTGCAAGTTTCGAGCAAGAATCAGCATTTAAAATGCAGCATATAAAACATACGTCTTCCGAACAAGTTACCGATGTGGATTACGATCGAATCTCTAGGGGGGTTACCTGGTGGGATTGGGAGTACGCATATGCCCTCGCTCGTTCTCGTTTAATGGCTGCTTCTACCTTCCTCTGCAATCGGGCATCTTTTTCTTCCTTTGTTATTGAGCTTTCGTCCCAATTTTCATGGTTACCTCCCTCAGACTATGCAGATGTTCACAAGCATAAGCATTATAGACCAAAGATTGAGAAAACAACTCAGAAAAATCTTTCCAAACTCGGTACCATTAAAATGACACCTCGATACCGTTTCCTCAAGTAAAAGAAAACTATGTATAGATAAAACAAACAGAAGATATAGAATGAAAGTCTCCAAAGACAATGGAAGTTGAGTGTTCTTAGAAGTTAAAATCTCTTTCTTGTTAACCTTCGGAGAAATGTCACAAATGGATTATGAATTGACATAATAATTATGAACGTTTTATTTTAAAAAATATAACTGTCACCTTTTTATAATTCTAAAAGTAGAACTGAGAAACAATTACCAAACACTTCTGTTTTCTTTCTTGAAAAATGAAAAAAATGAAACGTAACTAAATAAGCTCTAGTGTATTCGTTCATACCAGAAAAAAGAAGAAATTTCAAAAGGAACTAGAACACGTACCACATCAAAGGTACTGTGAACTTCTTTATCATTGGGATGATCCTGGAGTTGCCTCTGGTTATTGAGCATTTCAATCCGTCGTGATTGTATCTGAGATTGCACCCGAACCAAAAGTTGCATCTGTTTCTTAGCATTCAATGTCTGGCGCCTCACATTATTCCCTTGTACAACACCTAGAAGCCGCACCTGACCCTTCAACGCCCTGAAGCTTTTCCTTGCCTGAAAAATTATAGCAGTTCATTGCAAATGTTGTAGACCAGATGCAGTACCTTGATTTCGTGTTTAACAGTTTCAATTTTATTATTATTATTTTTCTTTTTATAGCTTACACTGATCAAATTATAATGAAAACGAAGCTTACCACATAACCTCTGTAGGTTGCTTGGATCTTAATAGCAGAAGAATGATGGTTCATTTTGGTTGGTTTTGGAATGTTGCTGACTTCCTCGTGATGATTGATGGCCGTTGGAATGTGGCTGACTTCCTCATGATGATCGACAATTGTTGGAGTGTTGCTAGCTACCTCGTGATGATCGACAACTGTTGATGATGAGCAAGCTCGAGGAGGAGAAGCAACTCTGGGAGGAGAAACCTTGGGAGATGTTTCCTTTGGAGGAGCAGCTCTAGGAGGAGAAGGAGCCCGAGGGGGAGCTGGTTGAGGAGGAGGTACATAGGATGGTGTAGATGGTCGTTCAGGAGCAGGAGGCCGGAAAGCTACAATTTGCTGCTCCCTCTCAAAATCACTAAATATTTTCTCGACACTGCTTGGCTTTCTAAAGATAGGAATGAAGGAAGTGGACTCTCCTTTCCCATCTCCTTTCCTTTCATTTCTGCGGTTATTCTCATGATCCTGCTATATTATCAAACCACAATGTTCACAGTCAAAAATGTCGAATTGTCCGTCTATTTTCACACATTTGTGATCAAAATCAATACTGAGAAAAAAAAACGATCGTGCAAACAAAAGAAAGTACATATATAACAATGTTCATCGTCACTGATAGTTACATCCATACACACATACTCGCAAAATAAGAAGTCAAGAAACAACTTGCCTCTCCTGACTGACAAGTGAAAAACCTCTTAATAACTGAAAACCAACTGCCTTTCTTTCCCATCTACCTTCAATTAATTTGTTCCCTGAAAGAGATGGAAAGTGGAAGCTTCAGCTTCGGTGCAGCCATTTTTCCGGTATCAGTAATCAATTATAGAATAATTTTTCTGTCTAATTGCTTGGCAAACATCGATCAAATAACAACGAATACAAGTAAAGGCATACACACCAGACTCCTATCCAAAACAGAATTTTCCTCAGTGATTAGTAGCAAAACAAACCATAGGGCATAAATCAATACCAAGTTGATCACCAACACAGAAAGTACAGACACAAATCCCTACCAAACCTCAAAATGGTTCAGAATGACGGGTCAAAGGAATTTATCCATTCCCTAGCCTCCGTGTTCAATTTCGTACCTTCGTCTTTAAGAGGATCGTCTCGACACTAAGGGCACTACTCCTGAGCTAGACCACAACAACCTCTTTCTGAGGAGACACCTCTTCTCAACCTGGAAAAAGCAGGGGTACCTTACATCTTTCGATCAGATAACAACAAACACGAGTAAAAACCAGAAACATAAACACCCAAAATTCCTACCAAAAACAGAGAACATTTTACGGTAACTCAAAGCAAAGCAAAACAAAACCATAGTTTACAGGAATTAGCAACATCAAGTCCATATCCAACCCAGAACACACACAAAATTTAACCAAACCCCAATTTAGAAGAGAGAAAAAAAGAGGAGAAGGGATTAATCTGAACAAGTTAAACATTAACAACAGCAGAATACAGAAGCAAAAGCACTAAAAGTGAAAGCTAAAAACAGAGAGAGAAGAAGAAGTTGCAATTACCACCAGAAACTGACCCAGTTGCCGAAAGTTCTCTGCAAATTTCTGCTCAAAAGACCCACAAAAAAAATTCAGAAAAAAACCACAACAGTTGATTGAAGAACACAAACCACTAAAAATCCAGAAAAGTTCAACCAAAAAAATCAAAGGAAAAAAAAAAAACAGTACCCTCTAAAAAGCTGTACACGACAACCAAAAGGGAAAAAAAAGAAAAATCAGAGACAAGGGTTTTCTCCCTCTCTCTCTCTCTCACTCTCCTTCACTACTTGCAAGCTTCTTCCTCAGCTACATGCTGAATTGTTGAAAGAAATTTCTTGTTAGAGCAACCCCTTTCTGTTTCTGCTCTCTCTAAGCTCTGGTTCTTTGTAGAGGACTGAAAAATGGGGTGTTTGGTCGTTGGAATTCAACTTTTGGGTTCAAGTTTTAAGAGATTTCTATGTTTTCTTTGGGTTGGAAGAAGAAGAAGAAGAAGTGAGAGAGAGGGAGAAAGAGAGAAAAGGGGAAAAACGGTGAGCCAAGTATGTGTGTATAGAGATGGGAAATGGGTGCCAAATTTCTTTATTGTTGAACCAACTTTAACTTTATAGTGGGTGTGGGGAAGAGGCGACTACATCAAACGTGTTTCCCTGTGCTTTCTTGGTTGCTTGCTTAACGGTTGAATTAAGAAAGATAATGGCATCCTATAAAGAATTGTGGACTCTTCTTCTTTCCTCTCTTCTGTTTTTATTATCACTTTTCTCCCCTACGAAATATCTTTGCCTTTGTTTTATTTTCACGAAATATATATATATAGATTTTTGGAAGTTTTCAAAAATTAAAAAAAAATTATTTAAATAAAATAACAAAATTTTAATCTTCTTTGATAGAGATGGATAGAAGTCTGTCAGTGATAGAAACTAATAGAAGTATATCATTGATAAATGTTGATAGAAGTTTATCAATGTCTATCAATATTTTTTTTTAATTTTTGTAAATAATTTGACATGTTCTATCTGTGAAAATTTTCCCTTTTTAGGTTAAAAATCATTTTTTTAGTGAATTTTCATAAAAGTAATTTAGTCTCTTAAATTTTGGTTTGCAACGATTTATTCTTTGAACTTTTAATTTTGTAACAATTTAGTCATTGAACTACTATGTAACAATTCAATCCTTATACTCTCAAATTTGCAACAATTTAGTCTCTATTGTAGAAATTTATGTTAAGATTTAATGAGATTTCTTGCATAACTAAACTAATAAATTAATTAGAGACTCAATATTTTTATAAAATACAAAGTTTACATCATAAATAATAAAAATTAACATCAAATTTTGATGAATTTTTTTATATTAGGGACTAAATTGTTTCAAATTTGAAAGTACGAGGACTAAATTGTTACATAATAAAATTTAGGGACTAAATTATTATAAAACAGGAACTAAATCATTACCCACCAAAGGTATTAAATTTATTGTTTTCATAAAAGTTTGTAGTTTTTAACTTTTTTTTTTTTAATAAAATTTTAATTTCTCGAATTTGAAAAATAATTTTTAAAAAAATATAATGTGGCTAGTGAAATTTTATTGATGTAGTTTTAAATGTGAAAAAGATAATTAATTGAATAATATTTTTATGTTATTATTCAATTAACTATTTTGAAGTTAAAAGTATCTTTGCTAATTAGCAAGTATAGTCCGAAAAATATAACTGCCGCATCATCTCCTAGTTACTGACCCAAGGATTATAGAGGTTCGAGATTATTTACATTTCTGGTTAATAATCATTTAGTTTTTAAAAATTAAGTTTATAAATGTATGTTCATCAACTTATTTTTTTATTTCTTATTTACTTATTTAAAGTATTTTAAAAAATCAAGTTAAGTTTTAAAATTTTAAAAAAGTAATTTTCTAAAATCTGATTTTTTTATTTTGAGAATTTGATTAAGAATTCAAATATTTAGTTAGCAAAAATAGAAACTATGGTGAAAAAGTTGTAAAAAAACACACTTAATTTTCAAAAAATCAAATAGTTACCATCAGAAACTCCATTTTCCAAAATCTTATGGAGTTATGTCTCTTTTGAAACCTCAAAATACCAAATAGATATAAACTTCAGACCTATATTTTGACTTTTTTTTCGTATTTTAATTGAACAATCTCTTAAAAGTCAGTAATGTTAATTTTGTATATTATTATTGAATAATTTGCTTGATCAGAAAAATGAAGAATAAATAGACATCCTCATATTTAACCAGAGGAAAAAAATATAAAAGAAAAAAATATCGAAAAAGAAAAACTACATAAGAAAAAGATACGAGAAAAATAATAATCCGAATAAATCGTAATTAACTTTAATAGATAAAATATCAAATTCTAGCTATTTAAATGACTTGAAGTCATTCTTTTTTAATTTTTATTATTTATGTTCACCATTATTGACCAATTGATCATTCCTTGGCAGTTGAAAATATATTTGCTTTTTAACTTTAATACCTTTTTTTTCTTTTCCAAAAGAGAAAAATTCAATGTTAGGTGAATCAATTATTGTAGTTTTTCTTTTCCTTTCTTTTTTTTTTTCCCTTTTACAATATATACTTTTTTTATATTATTAACAAATTTTATTATATTTACGTGTCATATTCATATTGATATGTTATCGTTGTTTTAAAAATTAAACTAAATCAACCATAATTAGTATACACTTTTTTCTTTAAGATCAAATATTTGATCTCTCATACGTTCAATTATAGTACTCAAATAAATGTATTACTTTAAAAAAAAAAACTTCTAAAACTTTCCAATCTTATTTATAATTTTCTTAATATAACAACACAAACAACCGTTTTAAAAGAAGTAAGAATGCTTAAAATGCTTTTAAACCTTCCATTCAATTTTAAACTTAAATAGGTGATAGAAAAATGATTAGATTATAATCTTATCCTCCCAACAATTTCTATTTAACTATAGTGTACTTTTAATACTTTCTAATTAGTATTAAAATTCCTATAAGATATGTGAAATTGTATGAATAAATAATTTTTAGGATTTTATTATCTTTTTTTACTATATTTAAAATTTACATTTACTAGTTCAATTTAATATAAAAATTTGTCAAAACGAGTATAACACATTTATGATTATCGATACTTTATATAAACTGCAAATATTAAATAAATAAAAGATGGATCAAAGTAAAATTCATAAAAAGTCTAAATAAAGAATTCCATGTTCACTTTAAAAAAAAAAAATCATATTTACATTTATATCTTAATAAATAAACTATATGAAAGTCAAAATTAGTCATCGTCAACCACGGTACTTCGATTTTGTCGTGCAGGCAATACTAAAGTCAATAACATAAATTCTTCTTCTTCTTTATTTTTTTTAAATGTCTTCAAAGAAACAATATTTAATAATATTTTAGTATATCAAAATTTCCCTATCTATATTTATTATTTAATTTTTGTTAATGGTCCTTTTTATAAAAGAAATATGAGATGGAAATTTAAAAATTCAAATTTCTAGGTTCTTTCTTTCTTGAAATTAGAAAATTCAACCCTCAATCTAATATTTATTGAAATTAAAAAGAAAAATCGATTCTTTTAATCTCGTTATCTCTCAACTTATTTTATCTATCTCTTTAAATTAAATTTTGGTTTATCTTTCCGTATTTTGACAAGCACTCAATATAGCTTTATTTAAATCATTTTTATCAAATTTATTTAATAAGAATGTTTTTTCTAAACCATCTATTTCTCTAGTCAATTCGAAAAGTCGATTAATCTTTAATATTATTTTTTTAATAATTATTTTAAAATGAAAATCTCAGCGAACCTATATTATACAAATAAGACTTTAAGAGAGTGTTTGGTAAATGTGTATAAGTTGTTGGGTAGGATGGGTATTTATTACCCATGTTTATTAAGCTCGTAAAGAAAAATTGTGGTTATTTCATTTTCTTCTCTCTTCCCTCATCTTCGCCATTTGGATTCTCCACCAGATCTGATTTTTTTTTTTTTTTTTATGGTCAAACCTTTGGAACGTCACTTTACAAAAATTTAAAATGATGATTTGGTTCATTGTTTTTGTTGGATTTCTTCCAAGGACCGATTTATCTTATGTTCTATTCAAAGCTCTCACTGGGTTATATAAGTATAAAAAAGAACATATATTTTGTAATTTTTTTTGGAAAAGGTCACATGTTCGGTTGTTTCATATTATTTCTGTGATCTTATGAAAAATGTTATTATACTACATCACATCCTCACCATCATAACCAAATAAAAGGTAATTATCCTATATACAATTTCAATTCCAAATATACTATCCATATTATATAAAAATAAACTGTATATGTGAAATAATAATGTTAAGTTAGCAAGATTCAATATATATACATACAATATACCAATTAGTAATTGGGAGAATTACCTTCAATATATATACATACAATATACAATATACTAATTAATTGAGCAGCAATATGAAATGTATTTTGTTGGTATCAGATTGAAGAGAATTAGAATTATTACAGTTTTTGAAAAGAATATATGAAAAATAATCTATTATGTTCTACAAATTGAGAAAAAAATTGAGATTGTCCAGTTTATGTCATAAATGATTTGAGAAAATACGTGTATATTTGAAGATTAATTAATAATAGCAAAGCATAAAACTAAAAAAATAAAAAAATGAAATAAAAATAAAAAAAAAATAGAACTAATCACATTCACAAAAAACTGCATCAGATCCTCCAACTCAACTTAACTCAGCACAACAAACATAGACAATAATTATCAACTCAACTCAACTCAACTCTGCAAACAAACACAGACAATTTAACTCCCCAGATAATTTAATTCTCCAGATAATAATTACCAACTCAACTCAACTCTCTACTTTTATCACGCACAAAACACACACTAAATGTCTATGCAAACACTCATATTTGATAAGTTGAAAAAAAAAAACCATTTTGTAAGCTAACCATTTAAGGCAATATTGTATGAAATTGATGAACCTTTAGAAAAAGATAACATTGACATTGATTTTTTGTTGAACTGGTAAGTTTTGAAATGTTTGTTCAATCTTCTCTCAATAATTTTTTCAAAAACTTATTTGCATACATTGATTAGTTGGAATTAATTTCTTTTGTTACTATTGACCAAAAAATTTCAGACAGTTACAAATCGCCACATCATTAATTTAAATTGATGATTAATAAATTTGAGACCAATTACAAATTTACATGAATCCTCAAATTAAAATTAAAAATATGAAAGTTGGCAAATCAAATTATGTCACTTGTCTAAGCATTGTTTCATCGGACAAACATTGGCATAACTTTGAACAACGTTCCAACTTTTTAGGATTTGTCATTAACACAGGTGTAGGACAACCCCAGATTTTGAAGTAATGTAAACTCGGTTTACACCCCTCCATAACTCGAAAGGTGTTTCAAAAACACTCTTTGAGGGAACACTATTCAAGATGTGAACTACAGTCTATACTGCATATCCTCAAAACGAGCTAGGCAATTGAGCATAGCTCTCATCATAGAATAGACCATGTCTAATAGAAATGACAAAATTTCTCAAGGGATTGGGATGAGGAATCCTCAATTTTATCGAGTACGGGGGTCAAATTGAGAATTTAAATCGGGTCCCTAGTTGGGGACAGTGAAGGGATCCCCGCCCCGTCGCCAACAACCCGAACCCGATTCTCCACCCAACTCAATTTTCTAAATTATTATAAATATATATAATAATTATAGTATATATATATACACACACACTAAAACAGTAGCTTTCAGCTACTGTTTCAATCCTTTTTCTAATTTTAATTACTATAGTATGATATATATACTATTATATAGTTAGTTGGAAAAGCTACTGTTTTCAGGTTTTTTTTTTTTAATTTTTAATTTTCTAAATATATAAATTTATTTTTATTAATTTATAATAAAAAAATTCATTTTTATAAAAAAAATTAATTTAAATAAATATATATACTAATACTAATTTCTTAACATAAAATTTTACCAATTTCCAATGTAAATACTAAATTATTTCATTTTAAATAATAAAATAAATAAAATAAAAAGTGAAAATTTTTCCCTTGTGGGATCCGAATCCCCGAACGGGGATTACCCTACCCCCAAAGCGGGGAATGGGGCAGAGACGGGGATGAGGAGTGCATCCCCGCCCCGCCCCAGCCTCATTGCTATCCATAATGTCTAACAAGGATCTATTTCTCCTTTTTGATACACCGTTCCGCTGAGGTGTACCAAGTACTAAAAGTAGGGATTGAATTTCATGTTCTATCATATAGTCTTGGAATTCTAAATTCATGTATACGATCAAATGAAGTGTTTTAATCGTTTTACCTAACAGGTTTTCAACTTCAGTCTTGTGCTCCTTGAACTTTTCAAAGGCTTCAGACTTATGTCGTATTAGGTATAAGTAATCATACCTCGAATAATCATCTATGAAAGAGATGAAGTATTTGTACCTCCTCAAGCTTTTACATTCATTAGACCACAAAGATCTTAATATATGAGCTCTAAGGGCTCTTTAACTCTATAACCTTTTATACTAAAAAGTCTTTTAGTCATTTTCCCTTCAAAACAAGATTTATATGGAGGTAATGAATCATCTTCTAACTTCTTTAGAAGTCCATTATTTACCAACCTCCTGATCTTATCGATTTATGTGACCTAATCTCAAATGTCAAAGATATGTATTATTGTTACTTGGAGAAATTCTTTGTCTTTTAGTTTGAGTATTCGTAGTTTTAAACATCTCATGATTTAAAAACGCTTTTGATTCAGTTGGTCTTAACACATATAAGTTATCTTCTAGTTTAGTTGAACAAATTGTGACACCATTTTTCATAATGAATGCTTCATTGAATGAAAAAGAAATAGAATATGATTGTTCGATTAAACAAGAAATAGATACAAGGTTCCTCTTAATTTTAGGAATTATATACAAATTCTCCAAAATTTGTGTAAAAATTAATTTAATATAAAGATGAATTTGTGTAAAAATTAATTTAATATTAGATATTAAATTAATTAGAATTATTTAAATTGTTTAAATAATTATTTATTAATTTTATTAGAAAATTAATTTATGAAATTAATTTGTAAAATTAATAAATTTTGATTTTAAAAATAAAATATGATTTTAAAATCAATTTTGGATTTTGGAAATAGAAAATTACACAAAATGAAAAATTAGATTTTTCATCTTCATCTTCAACTTGCTCACAATGAAATCCACTTCTTCAACCTTCATTTACTCTAAGCATGGGTTGCATCCCATGCAGCAAATCTCTTTGCATGATAGTCTACAATATATTGAAGAGATTTGAGTAAAGTTGATGTTGAGCAACCGAATGAATTTTTCTAAAAAAAAATGGGTTGAAGAAGGTGTTCTTCAATGGGTTAATTTAGTGAGCATCTCCAAATTCTCTTTGATTCCAACTTATTTTGAGTCCAACAACTCAATCTAGAGCACCAGGAGAATACTAGGGAAGATCTTGTAGTGGTCTGCACAAATTTAGAGGATTTAGCACCTGTAAATAAAGATTTCAACGTTTTGGAAAAGGTATGTTCTTAAAATCTATTATATTATGTTTAAGCATGTTTCTGTTTATGCCAAAATTAATCAATTAAAGTGCTTATGGATCCTGATCTCTTCTGCTGTTTGCTACTACCAGTCCAACAATTGGCCGAGCTATACTTACGAGCGATCTGTGAAGGGTTGTCGCATTGTTGATTGGTTAAGATTGACACATAATATATCTGTGGCAAGGAGAGTTCAGCTGTCGGTCTTTAGTGGAGTGCCTAGCAGTTAACGGATGGTGGATCTCGTGACTAAAGAGTTTCATCAGTTTCACGTACCGTTGGAGCTTCGAGCTACAGGTCCATAAGATCCCCTTGGTAGCTCAATGGATTCAAGTTGAGGATCAGTTCTTGGTGTTGATTTGAAATGTTCAAATTGACAAGAGGCAATTTGATTATATATGATATAATCAGTACGGTGTATGAGATACATCTAATGGAGGATTAATGTAAATGAGATTTATATTAAGTGCCATGAAATAGAAAAAGTGTTATGGTTTGTATGTTTCATGAGATGAAATATTAAAACTATAGGTTATAAATATAGTATGATAAGTTGGTTGTCATTTATATTTATAATAATATTAATTATTGGATAATTATCTATTTTTCTCCAATAACCAATTGAGTGGGAGGTTATTGGTAGTTTTATGGTAACCGTGAGATAAAATAAAATGTTTTCCTAATTTTAGTAAGAAAAAGAAAAATATTTGCAAAGTTTTTTAGATTTCCACTCTCGGAAATTACTCACGGAGAGTTGTCAAGTCAATTAGATTTACTAAGCGACAACTTGGAGTTAGCTAAATGACCGTGGAGTGTTCTTAGGTGATAGACACTCAGCTAACCTGAGCTAAACGATCACATAACTTTTGCTAGACGATCGCATAGCTTTTCCTAAACGATTGGGCATCGATCTATACGATAGG
>NC_052349.1:93729980-93810099 GCF_009727055.1 Benincasa hispida | reverse complement strand
AATGAAATGGGGAGCGGGGACGGGGATGGGGAATGGAATCTCCGGCCCCGCCCCATGGATATCTCTATTCGTAACCTTGGCGATCGCTTAGTTCGTGCAGTGTAGCGGTCGTGTTGGACGAGCATTCGTGTGTTGCTGTGTTACTGTGATTGAGCATTCGTGATCAAGGAATTTGAAGATGAGTCTACAAAGATATGTTGATTCGTGTCCTTGATCTATAATAAAGCATGCTTTAATTTCTATTTTAGCATAACCGTATGTTTCAGTTTGTGATTATAATTGTAAAGTTCATATACGATTGTAATTTGGAAAGATCCTTCCGCTGCTCATGGAAATCCTCGTATTCGATTTCCTTCAGTAACTACAGAGGAAAAAATGGTAATTTTGGTCCAGTTATATTTACAAGCAATTTGTGAATGGTCATTGTACTACTGACTGGCTATATCTAATGGACACAGAAATATATCTGTAGTACGAAGAATACAACTATCGGTCTTTAGTGGAGTAACCGGCAGTTCATGGATGTTGCGTAATTTAATTAAAGGAGTTTAGTTAATTATTCAAATATCATTGGAGCTTCAATCTATAGGTCTATAAAGTCCCCTCTGTGGCTCAACATGGATTATTGAGAATTAATTTTAGATTAATTTGAATTGTTCAAATTAATTATATGTGATAAAATTAATTTAATATATTTGATACATTATAATATAAAGTTTAATTTTAAGAGGAATTCTCATCCATATAATTAGTATTTGAATGTGATTCAAATACTAATTATATGAATGAGATTCATATAATTAAATTTAATATAGATGTGATTTATATTAACTACCATATATTATTGAGAAACATAAAAACTATAGGTTATATTGTATTTGATACAATATAATAACTATAAGTTATGTGTTATATTTGATATGACATATAGTTATATATATAACATTCTGTTTTCAATCTCTGGGTACATTTGACCCAAGATGGCTCGAGTTTTAAATATTCAAGCCTTTTGTATTACATCTCGCTGTACATTTGGCCCGAGATGCCCCGAGATTTACCTTCTATTTTCATTCTCGGTGTTCTTATTGTCTCGAGTGCAACCCGAGAGTTTAACCTTAGAACATTCTGTTTTTAAAATCTTGGAGGGTATTTGGCCCAAGAATTCTCGAGATTTACCTTCTGTTTTCATTCTCAGTGTCCTTATCGTCTCGAGTGCAGCTTGAAAGGTAAACTTTTTAACCTTCTATTTTTATTCTCGGTGTTTGTAACGACCCGACCCCTTAGGACTTAAGTTACACCATTACTATGCATGCATGGAACTTAAAACGACACCTTTTTATGGTGAAATAAATGCTAAGCAAATAAGGTAAGTTCAAAAGTCCTTCATTAAATTCAAATATTAGAACAAATAATAGGGTACCTATAAATCATAAATGATAATAATAAGTCTGAAAACAACTCTTAATAGTAAGTTTCCAACAACAAAACTGAAAGTTGAAAAAAAAAAAACATGGAAAGAAATCTAAATATTATGAGCAGAAGCATAAAACTGGTCCCAGTGGCTCGATCACAGATTCAACTGGTCAGGCTAGGCATTTATATCCTCTAAATGCCTACCTTTGGTGGAACATATAAAGTGCTCTAGTCCTCATGGGACACATACATACATGAAAAACTGATTTCTATCCTACTGTAGTTAAGTATGCCCATTACCTCTAGTAAGTCCTGTTGGACCCACAACCTCTGGTGAACCCTGAAGGAAACACAACCTCTGGTGAATCCCGAAGGAAACACAATCTCTTACACACATGGTTATGCATACACCTCTTTCGTATACACATAACCACTTAATGTATACCTCTTTCGTACACCTGGTCATGTATACACCTCTTTCGTATACATATAACCCATTGAGTGTGTACCTTTTTCGTACACCCCAGATCCTCTCTATGATGTAGGGATGCATACCTCTTTCGTACACATGGTTATGCATACACCTCTTTCGTATACACATAACACTTAATGTATACCTCTTTCGTACACCTGGTCATGTATACACATCTTTCGTATATACATAACCCATGAGTGTGTACCTCCTTTCGTACACCTGGTTCATGTATACACCTCTTTCGTATACATATAACCCATTGAGTGTGTACCTTTTTCGTACCAGCCCCAGATCCTCTCTATGAATGTAGGGATGCATACCTCTTTCGTACACATGGTTATGTATACACCTCTTTCGTATACACATAACTCACTGAGCGTGCACCTCTTACGTACATCCCAGTACCCTCTAGGTATGTATCACTTTCATACATACCAACCCTAGTACATCTCTTTCATGTACTAGCGCCCTTGGACATGCATCACTTTCATGCAGTCACATAGTCTGGAAAGGAAAAGAGATTGCTTCTAACTTCATATTACACAAGATATTCACATAATCATGAGTCCTAAAAAATCTCTTTATCAAGGTCATGTTAATTAACCTCAACATACGTGTTTAATCTAGTCTTAATGGATCAACTCTAGTACATCACTTTCATGCACTAACTCATGTAAGCAATCAAACATTTGAAATTTTATAATACATCATATAGCGTACACACTTTCATAATAAATCACATAAATATGTACATCAACAAATGCTCCAACTTTCACCTAGCTTTAAGACATTCCAGTAGTAATGTCGTTTAACTCATAATTTAGGGTCATGCTCAATCGTACTTTTAATATGTCTCATAAAATTATAAATCATGCTCATACATTAAAATGCTTCAGACATAGTGTCGCATGCTCATATATCTTTTCTAAACAGTCCATTAAATCTCAGAACAGTCAAAATTATCCTTGTAATTAGTCTTAAAATCCTCAAAATAAATCATAAATTTATCGCCCTACACAAAGGCGGTTCCAGTAGTAAGATTACTTACCTTTACTCGCAAACTCTAAAAAATAGCAAGCTCAACCTCTTTCTTGCCCAACAAAACCGAAAACTCACAGGAACAAACTTAAATCACCCAAAACAAAGACACCAGGAACCAAACCCTTCACCAAGATTTGTCGACTACCTCTTTACTCGGCTGGATGACAACTTCGATAACCTAAAATTTCGCCCTACATCCAAAACATGACGAGTACTAACAAATCAAGGCCAAACTCTAGTGACTATTCAAAATTCTCAAGAAATCCAATCAAAACAATTTACAGTTACACTTAAACTAAGATTCTAACAAAGACCAAAGCGGACCGATGCGGCAGGGATGACGGCAATCGGCAGTGGTGCGACTGGGGTGGTGGACGTGCGGCTGGAGCGGCGGACGCGCGATGTCTGATCCAAGTGTGTTCGACTTTAGCGCTCGGGTGGCTCGTGACGGCGGCTGGAGAGCTTCTTGCTGCTCGCGGACAGGACGATCGGCTGAAAGGGGTGACGCGACGACAAGTGGCGTGGTCTGACTAGCGAGATCTGGTCTGCCGAAACCCACAAACGGTGGGCGGTGTGGCTGGAGTGCAGATCGATGGCTGGGCGGCTGGCGGCACGCGGGGGTGGGGTCGACACGGCTACTGCTCATGGGTGTTGTGCTCGACGGAAGACGCGGCAGTTTGGTTTTTATAAATGATAATAATAAAAAAAAAATTAAAAGGAAAATATAATAAGCTTTTATTTTATTTTTTTCTTATTCTACTTTATTTTATTAACTTCCTTTCCTTCCCGAAATGAAATTAATTCCTGCCATAAATTTCCAAATTGAATAATTTCAACGTCAATCTATTAAATTTTCACAATTACACTTAAGTCCAAGAATTCCAAAAATTCCCTCAATTAATAAAAATTACTGAAATTACATAAATAATAATAAAAAATTCGGGGTGTTACAGTGTTAATTTAGCCAGAGATTTACCGAGTGTGAACAAAAAAATGCACATCATATACATAAATAAATGACCCTAACCATTTATAGTCTAAAGGTATCTGAATATAAAAATTTACATATTCCAAATGAAAAATGACTCTAATCGTTATCTACAATCCGAGCTTGACATGTCTTTCGATTGTGCCCAACGTTGCGACATTGAGCACACTTGTGATTCAAACTCAACAGAATTATCCCACTGATTCTATATATTTTCCATAAAAACTCCTTAGATTTTATTTTTGTTAGAGTTAGAAAACACACAACGGAAGTCAAACGGATTATTAAGCATTCTAATTCATTAATTTTGGCTTTAAATTAAGCATGTTCATCAACTAATAAAAGGATTTCATGACATACCTTTGAAGAAACACTTGATTCTTGAATCTTAGTTGCAAATCTTCTCCAAATCACTTTGTGAACCATCTCAAGGCCTTTCGTACTATTAGGACTCAAAATAAGCTTGAATTGAGGAAATTTGGAGATGAGGTTACTACATCACCATGGCTGAAGACTTTCTTCAACCTCAAGTTTTTCAACAAAAACCTTTCAGTTGCATGTCTGATTTTCACTTCAATCTTCTTTATTTATTGCATGACTTTCATGCAAAGGGATTACTGCATGAATTGCAGCTCATGCTTGGAAGATTGACTCAAGTTTATGGTGGAATGTGTGTGAGCTACTTGGTTTAAAAGTGGAGAAATCCCACTTTTGAGATTTTCCATTTTCCATCTCTTTTTAATTTTTGATTTTGCAATTGATTTCCAAAATCAATTTTTCAAAAATTAAATCTTTATTAATTAATTTTCTAATAAAATTAATAATAAATAATTTAATTAATTCTAATTAATTCAATATCAAATATTAAATTAATTTAACACTAATTCCACCATCATGAATCCTTATTCATGAATTTAATTTTAAATTATATTTAAATATTAATTGATTCTCCAATTTCATTTAATTCTGAAATTAAACACGTAATTATATCACATGTAATTACTAATTCCCTTAATTCTAATTTGAATGTTTCAAATTAATTTATCATGCTAATCCATTTGTGAGTTAGTAGGGGGACTTCGTAGACCTACAGATCATGGGCTCCAGATCTGAGATTAATTGGCTAAACTCTTTACATTGAATTAACCCTCATTCATTAACTACTAGGTCACTCCACTAAAGCCTACAGTTGCGTTCCTCTCACTGTCGATATATTATGTCCACTCGATATAACCATGATTAGTAAGTTAACCTTTCACAAGTTGTTCGTAATAACGGCTGGGTCAAATAGCTGTTTTACCCCCGATATTACCTCTTGTTTCTTAAGTCCCACCGATTCTCTAATGAACAATTGATTTGTGATCTAATCATCAAACCGAGTCCCCCCTTGGGCCAGAGAAGGTGGGGTCCCTTGTTTAACACCCAGAGTAAACACTTAAGGGAACAACCTCTCTACTATCCCTGAAAACGGGTAGGAGTGAATTCCATCTTGCAATCTATGTCTTTAGCTATCTACCCGGTCTTACCCCTGAAATGGAGGTTTATTGAGCCGACGCTATTGAGTCAACCTTCACCTATGAAAATCTAAGGATAATCCCGAATAAACAGGAGTTCATAGTTAGTTCAGGATTAAGGTCAAGTTACCTAGGTCATCGCTTTGAAATATTCAGTATTAAACAGTAAACAACGTTATAAAGTAAGAATGACTTATTTCATGGTTCGATCTTGTACAAACTCATTGCACAGGATGCCCCCACTTCTCATGTCATGACATGTACGAATTAGGATCACTTCGTCTGTAGCACTTTACAACTCCTTGTAACAACTACAGAGTGAGTCGCATCTAATAGTATTACCAAAATAAGGCATCCAGCCTTATTCATATACTATAGACTATTTTAACTATTTACTCAAATCTGATCCACTTTTATGTCTCCACATAAAGTTCAAGTACTCATGTAATAGTCATGGATCTTTTAGTTTATTGGATTTATTTCTAAAACGAAATAAGCAATTCATATATTCAATAACAATTTATTGAATTTTCAAAATAAGTTTTATTGTTTACAAACCACGAGTTTTAGGACATAAAACCCAACAATTCTGACGTCGACAATCAACCCTTTCAAGTGACCCTTATGTATTCTTTCTCATCCTCCTTCCATTCACCCAAAAAAAAAAAAACAAATATACGAGGCATCCCTGAAAAAAAAAAATCATATACAGGTTCAAAAAACTTAATAAATTCAGTCAAAATCTTGAGGATGTTGCATATTTTCGGTGCAACTATATAAATATTTCACCCGAGATTTCAAACCCTATACTAAATCTCGGGGGAATTATACTCAATCGCGATTGAGATTATTGAATTTCCATCGAGAATATGTAAACAACCACAAAAACATAAATTATTGGCCTTAACAATATGCAAATAACAACTACAACAAATTTACAAAAGACAATATCGCTACATTTACCTTGTTTTTCTTGAATGCATGCAAAAAGATGAGACCTAAGGGTTTTGAGAACTTCCAAACACTAGGGAAAACTTTGGATAACATTTAGGAAAATTGTTGAGCAAGCCAATCTTTCACAAAAAAAAATGGGTTATTATAATAATTATGTTGTTTTTATATTACGACATATTCGTAAAAAAAATTTCCCATCAATCGAATTTGATATCTAAATGTTAAAACAATTAACATAATCCCAGGTTCGATCTCGCCCGAGAATGTCCGAAAAAAATCAATTTAACGAGATTTTAGAAAATGTGTTGAAATGTGAAAAGAAAAGGGATTATTTTGGACCATTTTCCTTTCCATTTAATGTTTTCATAAAATAGCCATGTTAGTTCTCATATTTTTCAAAATAATAATAATGATAATGTTAATTACTCTAGTTTTCTACGGCATTCTATGGTCAACATTCTTCCTCTCTTTCTTTCTTCTAAACGTTCAATCAACCATCGATGTAATATAAACCATTTTTATTTATAACAAATGAGTTATACAAAGTACAAACCAATTCCCATCCCACACTTATTAAATAGCTTTTAAGCTTTAATAATACATTTCCACATCAACATGTTTATTAATAGTAATACACAATGAGTCATCCATCAAATAAATAATTGGTTATACAATTGCATTTTCTTTAAAAGTTTTAGAACACTAAAATAGTCATATTGAAAGTTTTTGAATTCAAAATAAAATTTAAACTTAATTTTTTTAAAAAGAAATACTAATTATAGAAACCAACATCAATTCGATTGTCATTAGTGATGGAGTCAAATAGTCTAACAATCATTTGATTGCTGAAATGGATAGGACGGGATATTAACTCCAATGAAATCGGTGGTGGAAAATATTTTTTACTATGGAGGCACATCAAACAAGATTCAATTCTGACACATTCAACGTTTTCAAAATGTGGTTACACATGGATTAACTCGTTGAAAAATGATTTCATTATCATGTTTTAGGGTAATTTTTTTAGTTGACTATGTCTTTTAGTAGAGACGAATATTACCTCTTCGTCTTTATAATTGTCTAGCTATTTTTTTATAAAAAAAATTAAATTAAAAGAAAAACTCATTAGACAACCTTATTGATATGATTGAGTAGATAAGATGATAATTAGGCCAACTAGTCCCATTTTGATTCTTTTAGATAAATATTGTCCAACTATATGGTGTTTAATGATTTTATAATTGATTATATCTCAAAATTCAATGATGTGTTTTTTTCTTTGGAAGTGGTAACACACCCAACTCAAAAATAAAATAAATAAATAAAGAGAAAAGGAGTTAACCAAATTATGCTTTTTAAATATCTCTTGATTGCTAATATTTATATAAAATATAAAAAGTTCTTGGAAAAGTCATAATTCTTGGAAGTATTGTGTTTGCTGCAACATTTATGGAAAAATCTTTTTTCACTCAAAATAAAATGAAGTTCAAAATTAATAAAATGTTTTATTCTTAATCTGAACATAGTTTAAAAGATATTGTCTCTTCAATATCCTAAACCTCGAATATCTATTTTGCAGTATTTATCTTTTCATAAGATCTCAAATTAAAGAAATACTAAAAGAATATTTTCATATATATATTTAATAAAATGAATTATAAAACCTAAGGAAATATATGAGACTTTAAAAAAAAATATTGAAATATTGTAACTTTCAGAATGGTTAATCAATGATCGATGGTATATATCGATCTAATTTATTAAATTTGTAAAAATGTTTGTTCTATTGAAATCAAAGAGTCCGGAGACATTTTAACCTCATTTTTTTAAAATAGATAAACATAAGATAAAAGTTACTTCCAATCCATTTTAAATTCATGGTCTATTCTAAATTTATTGTTATCTCGTCAATATAGGAGTACAAATTCATTTTTTTTAACTTTTTTTTAAAAAAAAAAAAAAAAAAAAAAAGTTATGGTGGATGAATATTCAAAATAACAAACATGGAGTTTAAAAGGAAAAAAAGTTGAGTGAAAGCATAAATTTCAGTTTTTTTTTTTTATTTTCCTTCTCAAGTATATTGAAACAAAATCTTTAAAATGTATCCTTATGTAAGGTTGCTAAATTTATACTACTTGAATATATCTAGAGGTTGATCCTCATTATTTCATTTGTGATGTAGAATAAATAAATAGTCAAAAGTGTTGTTTCATTAATTTATCTTATAAGCTATTGTGATTGAATTACCTGCATAATTTATCTAGATAAACTATTGTCATTGTTGTATATGAAGAAGAATAAGAAAACGGGAAATCTGATGAGAGGTAAAAACGATTATTTAATTAAAATACATGAATTTAATCAAAATAGTAAAAAAAAAAAATAATAAAAGGAAAAGTATTAAAAAAAATTAGTTTTTTTCTTTTCGTGCGAGCCCGAACCCGTTTGACTAGATGAACAATGGCGGTAGCAAGCGCATGCCAGAAAAGTTTCTGCTTCTAACACCATCACAATTTTGGAAGCTCTCTCATGTAAGTCTTTGGATAAATCATTGTTCAAAAAATTCGATCAACTTAATCATATCTGTCCGATTTTAAAGAAAAAAGAGTTAAAATAAAAAGTAAAAATGAAAAATTACTATTTATTTATTTATTTACAAATTGGGCAGAATTTTAACGATTTTGATGAAATTAAGACAATTTTCAATGAATGAATTTGACAAGCATAAAACAAAAAAAAAATGATTAAAAAGATTATGAACTTTCTTAATTAAGATTGACAATTTTGGTATCAATTTTTATAGGATTTAGATCTTTTATTTTAATGGGAAAAAAATGTGGTCCATATGAAGATAGCATAACAGACATAAAAATTTGTACGACTTTTGAGGTTTTATTTTCAACCCACATATTATTAAAAAGAATATAAAAAATGCAAATGTTAAAAATGTTGTCAGTGACACGTGTTTGTATAGAGATCATGTCATGCCAATTTTACAAAAATTTAATGAAAAATGTCAAAGACCAAAAACAATATATATATATATAAGAGAGAAAAAATCTTAGAAAATTTTCGATTTAAATATATAAATATATCCATTTAAATCTTGAATTTTCGTAACTTTATCGATTTACATCTTATTTCAAATTTAGTTTAAAAAATATGGTGGGACATTTAATATTTTTCAATTAAACTTCTAAATTGTTATACATGAATTAATTTAGAACTTTTATAAAGATGGTTAAGGTCCCATTTTGTAACCATTTTTTTAAATAAAGTCTACAAACACATCTCTCATCTCTAAATTTCTTGTTTTCTTATCTACTTTAACCCATGTTTTCAAAAACAAAAATCATGTTAAATTTTGAAAACTAGAAAAAAGTAGTCTTAAAAAACTTTTTTTTTCTTTTCTAGAATTTGGTTAAAAATTCAACTCTTGTACTTAATAAATATGCAAACCATGGTAAGAAAATGTGAGGAAATATGCATGATTTTTAGAAAGAAAAAAAAATTATGAAAGAATTACCAAACGGGGCTTAATTTACTCAATTCTTACACATGTATAGACTTCAAATGTTCGATTAACAAATGAACAAATAAAACTATGTATCGATAAATTGCAAAGAAAAAAAAAATAAAAAATAAAAAAATCTCTTAATTGAAAGTCTAAATTGAGTTGCTTATGGAATCTTAAGAGTTTAATTGATGATAAAATTATACGTCCCACACTATATTATCAAATGTCATTTATATATAATACATGAAATATATTGATTATTATTTAGAAGGAAAAAAAACACAATAACTATTATTTTTTTTATTTATAATATTTAGAGACGAAGTAGGTATTTTAACTATAGGTAGAAGAGTGGAATCCCCTCCCAACACTATTGTAGAATGTCACTTTTAGTCAGTAATAGACATTAATAAACATCTATTAGTATCTATCATTGGCATTGATATATATTTATTCCAGTGTCAATCACAAATAAACAATGACATTTTTCTTTATTTAAAAATATTTTTAGTAATTTTATGATTTAAAACAATTACTCAAATATATATATGTAACATAAAATACATTAAACTTCATTATTTATGAATCAAAATCATAAAAGTAAAGAGTCACAAAAGAAAAGAGGAAAAGAGTTGTCCTTTGATTCCTTCCATTAACTTAACTATAATATGAATTCAAATGCAAGTTGGTTTTCAATTTTGACATGAAAAATTAGCAATCCATTGCCTTTTGTCCAAAAGCATGCTCCCTCTTGACCCACAATTTTTTAGCTTAATAAAAAAGGCATGGAAATAATTGGGATCGTGAGGGTAGTTTAGTAAAAAGCCATTCAATTTGGAATCTCCAACAACCACAGCTTTGATGGTAAACCCCTTTACATCCTATGAAGAGTATCAAATTCTTTTTTTCCTAAAAATTAAGAATTAATTAATTATGTATTAGGACATTATTACACTATTAAGATAATATTATCTCCACTTTTTTTTTAAAAAAAAAAAAAAAATGAGAGCCTTTGGGCCCTGGAGAGAGAAAAAAAAATAGATAGCTTCAAAAACTATTTTAGAATAAATGTTTTTTTTTAATGTTTGTTATTATTTTTATAGTATATCGATTTAGTTCCTTAAACAAAATATATTACTATGAAACTTTAAATGTGCAAAAAAAAAAAAATGTAACACAAATATTCAAATAGAATAACTATTATCAACTTGAACCTAGTTTAGCGATTAGAATATTTATTTATTTTTTCAATATTGAAGGTTTAAATTTTCATTCCTATATTTTTTATACTTTAAAAAAATAATGATAATAATTAGTAATGCCTAAAATACATTGAATGTGATCGTATTTTAAACATAAATTAATATACGATAAATTGATACTTTTTATAATAATAAAATAGAGTTAATTGGAAAAAAAATACCATAACTACCTTTCTTTTCTTGACTGTGAATTGTCAATTCAAGCAATATTTAATGGATAAGATATCGATGACTATTTCAAATGTCGATAATTGGATTTACACTTAAAAGATAATAAATAATATTTTCTTAAAAATAAAAATTTAGAATATTTTCAAATATATAAGTGAACTTATTTACCAATATAGCAAAATGTTGTCTATCACTGATAGTTAGTGATAGACATTAATAAATATCTATTATTGTCTTGTCTATCATTAATAGATGTGTATTAGTATCTTCTATGGATAATAATGATATTGTTATATTTAAAAATATTTTTAACAGTTTTACCGTTTAAAATAATTACTCTAAAAATTTCTCTAGATAAGATTAAAGTTATGAGATTGTATAAGAAAAGAAAAAAAAAACTATATATTGTAAGACACTGCCAAAGAAAAGGGTGAATGTATATAACAATTGAAGTTGTCTTGTTGTAAGACTTGGAAAGATCCTATGAAGAGTACTAATCAAATATTACATGAAGATTTTAGCCTAACGTTAAATTTGGTGCGCATCTCTCGAGCTACTCTTAAATTTTCTTTAGATTCAATCATAAGGCTCGTTTGTTAATAATTTGGGCTCCGTTTAATAATTTTTAAAAATTAAATCTATTTCTTCTTAATTTTTTATATCTTTCTTGAGTAAAGGAGAGTTAGATTAGTCTTAATCTATTTGAAACTACATTTAAAAAAAAAAAAAAAAAAAAAAACATGGTATGAGAGAATGTATTTTTAATTTATCTAAGATAACAAAACAAAAAATTTAGGGTGTTTGGGCTTAATTTTCATAAATTAAAATCTAGAAAATAAAATGATTATTAAACGGGGTCTTAGAATTTAGTTTTTTATTTTCCTTTCAACAAAAATAAAAATAAAAAAAATAGAAAACTAATAGCTAGACCTAAATTATTCAAAAGGTCTAGGTCTCATTGATTTCTATAATTTAGAAAAAGTTAGAATTTAGTTTCTATGGTTTGATAAAACCCTCATAAATAGTCGTATAAGGATTTTATCAAACGAGAAAATTGTACAAATGACCCTTCTATATAACCTAAATGAAAATTAATGCCAAGTTTGAAAACTAATAAATTTTGGCCTTCCGCTTGTGTCAACACCATATGAAAGTACCACTTTAACCCCAAATGCCCACTTCTTCATTCTTCTTTGTTTTGCAATTTTTTTCTTTTTCTTTTTAATATAATATGATGTTTTTTTTTAATCTAATCATTTCTTTGGTTCTTCTTCTTCAATCTGCAACTTTTTCTTGGATCAATTCTTCGATTCTTCTTCATTAATCTACAACTTTTCTTCAATCAATTCTTCTTTTTCAATCGATTCCTCGATTCTTCTTCAACTCAATCTGCAATTTTCTTTTTTAAGAAACAAGGAGAGCGAGGAGAGAGAAGGGAGAAGCGAGAAGATTTTTTACCAATATGAGAAGAAGGAAGAAGCGAGAAGCGAGAGTGAAAATCTTGATGCATGCATTCTTAGGTCAAAGCAATAATTTCACATAATACTGACGTAAGTAAAATGTCAAAATTCATTGATTTTTAAACCTCTAACTAATATTCATTTGGACTTCTAAAAAGAGATTATCCATAAAAAAAAATCCTTTTATCAAACCATTGAGACACTATTTATGAGATAATTTTACCGAACTATAAAAACTAATTAAGCTCTAACGTTTAGAATCCTATGGTCTAAATTCTAACATTCTCCCCGTTATAGAGACCAAATTTCTAAATTTATAATTTAATTTTTTTGGCTTTTTTTCTAAATAACTAAATCATCTTGGGAAGAGATTTACCATTTTTTTTTTTTTTTTTTTTTTTTGTCATTATCATTTATTGAAATCATATCTAAGAGACGATTTGTTGACATTTAGTAAATGTAATATTTTTAAAATATTCACATAAACTTTAAAATTAATTAACATATTTTAAAATGCAGTTAACAAAAACTATTTTAGGAAAATGTCCCAAATCCGGAACGTTACATTAAATAAAGGAGAAAATGTTGCCAAATGAGTATTAAACCATAAATTAATAATTACATCAATTTAAACTTTAAACTCTATCAATTCAAATCTTGAGATTTCGTAATTGTATTAATTTACACCTTCCAGTACGTTATGCTAACATAGTGTAAGAATTATAATTTTATCAAGTAAACTTTCGTAAGAGAAAATCAATTTAAACTCTCAATTAAAATTTTCTTAGAAAATTGTTTGTGCATCAATTCTAATCATCCATTTTGTTAATTTGACATTTGAAATGTAATTCTACACACGCGTAAAAATTGAATGCATAGATAATTTTTAAATGAAATTTGGTTTAAATTGATTCACTTATAACAATTTAAAATTTTAATTGAAACAATTGTATATTCATAACCATGTTTTGTAGGTTTGACTACACCTTAGAAAAATTGAAAGACCAAATGTCATATGTATTATAAATATTATAAAAATAAATAGTTATCTATTGCTTAGTGTTCTAAGAGTCATGTGTCAATCTTTATGTTGTTCATGTGCCTTGTAGTTATTCATGCTTGGTGTCCATATAATACCACATCATACTTGTCATTTTGCCTAGTGGTATTTGGTAGATCTTAAAATCACACACATTGGTGGGTTAATCCACTTCAAAATTCCATTTAAATTTCCATGTTGCCCAATTTTTATAGTTTTAGTTATTTTATAATTTTAGTTTATTATTATATCATAATATATTTATTTATTTAAATATATATTATTATATTATATTTTCTCCAATATCGTTGTTCTCTGTTATGCTCCTCAATTTCACAACACGTTATCAGCACAAGCTCATGTTGCTTCCATCACTAAAGGTAGGTCCTAAAAGTAGGTCAATTTTTTCTCTTTATTATAATTAATAAATTAAATGTTATTTGGCATATTTAGTACATATTAAATTTCTAATATAAATACAATATTTTATGATAGTATTGCCATGAAAAACCTTACAAAATTAGAATTCGTGGTCCTTTGACATTAATGGCAATAGTTATTTGTCATGGGAATTCGATGTTGAAATTCACCTGGATGCTATGAATTTGAGAGAAACAATTAAAGAAGAAAATACAACATCCAGTAGGACAAAGCAAAAGCTATGATTTTTCTTCGTCATCATCTCCACGAGGGATTAAAAATGGAGTATCTTACAATAAAAGATCCCTATGTCTTGTGAAAATTTTTGAAAGAAAAATATGATAATAAAAAAACAATTATTTTTCCTAAAGCTCGTTATGAGTGGATGCATTTAAGGCTACAAGATTTTAAATAAGCAAGTGATTACAATTCAACATTATTTAAAATCAATTTAAAAGTGTTATGGAGAGAGAAAATTAGATATTTTCTACATTTCATGTCTCAAACATGCTCCTGCGGCAGCAATATCGAGAGAAATGTTTAAAACAATATTTTGAACTGATTTCATGTCTTCTCGTGGCCAAACAAAATCATGAGTTATTGATGAAAAACCACGAATCTCGATCAACTGGAATAACACCATTCCCTAAAGTGAATGTTGTGAATGTTAATAATTGTGGTCGAGGTCGTGACAGTGGCAGAGGAAGAAATAATTATTATTTTCGTGGTGGTCGTTATAATCATTCAAATTTTAAAAGAACCATGAGAAATGATGATCACAAAGGAAAAGCTTTACAAGATAAGAATTCAAAGAGTGTTGAAAATAAATGCTTCCAATGCGGAATGACTGGCCATTGGTTTCATACCTGTCATATGTCAAAACATGTAGTTGACCTCTATCAAGCCTCCCTAAAGGAAAAAAAAAATGTGGAAGCAAATTTTGCATATCAGAATAATGACGTATTTGACTCATCCCATATGACAAATTTGGATGTGGTAAACCTCTTTGAATCTCTCCCAAAAGAAGATTGGCACAGTTGATGGAACTTCAAGTGTTTCTTTTCACTTTAAATATCTAGACTTAATGTTGTTGTTTTATTTTATCTATCTTCATATTTTCCTTTTATTAACTTTTATATATTTTAAGTGTTATTTTTTTTATTGTAATTATTTTCTTTTAATGAAGAAACGTGGATTTCATATTGGGTGATTAAAAAATGAGCAAAGAAGATCCATGTCTAGCAAACAATGCAACTAAACACACAATACTTACAAATAAAAAATATAATTCCAAATTGACAATATTAAAAGCAAAAGTAAATACAATATCAGGTTTCGCAAACTTGATCGAAGGTTTTGGAAAAGCAAATATTATTTTTCTTAGAGGAACAAAATTTACAATTGACAATGCATTGTTCTCTAGTCAATCAAAGAGAAATCTTCTAAGTTTTAAAGATATACATTGCAATGGTTATCATATAAGATGAATAGTAAGAAAAATGTGAAATATCTATATATTATCTCAACCGTCTCAAATGAAAAACATATATTGGAAAAGTTGTCTGTTTTATCTTCTGGATTGTATTATACTCATATACAAGTAATGAAAACATATGCAACAATGAACTTGAAGTTCATGAATCCAGATATATTTGCTATTTGACATGATAGATTGGATCATCTAGGGTCTATAATGATGAGAAGAAATATTGAGAATTCAAGTGGACACCCATTGAAGAGCTAAAAGATTCTTCAATCTAATGAATTATCATGTGATGCTTGCTCTCAAGCAAATTAATAATTAGACTATCACCAACTACAGTGAGAACTGAATTACCTGCATTTTTAGAACGAATTCATGATTAGATATTTTATGGTACTAATAGATCCATTCAGTATATGGTCACACATGTGCTTATTATCAAGTCGAAATCTTGTATTTGTAAGATTACTTGATCAAATAATTAAATTAAAAGCAAAATTTCTTGATTATACAATTAAGACCATTCATCTTGATAATGCTCGTGAATTTACCAAGCTTTTGATAATTATTATATGTCAATTGGGATAAGTGTTGAACATCATGTAACTCATGTTCATACACTAAATGGTTTAGCATAATCTTTTATAAAACGTTTGCAATTAATTGCAAGACCATTACTTATGAGAGCTAAGCTTCCTTCATTTGTATGGGGACATGCTATTTTGTATGCAGCGTCACTTGTATGCATTAGGTCAGTAGCTTATCATAAGTACTTGCCATTACAATTAGCTTATAGTCATGAGCCAAATATTTCCCATCTGAGAATTTTTTATGTGCAATATATGTTCCACTCCACCACAATACACTAATATGGGTCCTAAAAAAAGGTTAGAAATATATGCAGGATATGATTCCCCATCAATTATTAAACATCTTGAACCCCTGACAGGTGATGTTACTGCACGATTTCCTGATTGTCATTTTAATGAAACAAATTTTCCAATATTAGGGGAAGAAATTAAGAAATTGGAAAAAAAAATTACATGGTATGTATCGTTATTGTCTCATTTAGATCCCCGTACAGATCAACGTGAACTTGAAGTTCAGAAAATAATTCATTTACAAAATATAGAAAATCAATTACCATATGCATTTATAGATGCAAAAAAAGTAACTAAGTCACATATACCAACTACAAATATTCCACAAAATTGATATCTCAATACAACAAGTTGTCATTAATGAGTCTGGAACACGTCATAAGCGTGGTAAATCAGTGGGTTCCAAAGATAAAAATCCTCGAAAACAAAAAGTAATTAATAGTAAAAAACACTTGGTTGAGGACGTAAATATCCATGAAGAAATCCTCAACATGACTAGTGAGGAAAGTGAAATATCTAAAGATAATAATGAGATTTCAATAAACTATGTCATGACAGGAAAAAGATGAAATCGAAATAATGTAGTTATTGACAACATTTTTGCGTATAATATTGCTCTTGATATTATATCTGAAAATGAGGATCTTAAACCAAAAATTGTTGAAGAATGTCGACATAGAAAAGATTGACTTCAGCGGAAAGAAGCACTTTCAAAACGGTAGGTTTTTAGACCAGTAGTCCGAACACTAGAAGGTATCAAACCTGTAGGATAAAAATGGTTATTTATGAGAAAAAGAAATGAAAATAATGAGGTCACAAGATACAAAGTAAGACTAATTGCACAAGGTTTTTCACAAAGACTTAGTATTGATTATGAGGAGACATATCTCTTGTGGAATATGCAATTACACTAAAATATTTAATTAGTTTGACTGTGTATGAAAGTCTGGATATGCATATTATAGTCACATCATATTTATATGGATTTCTTGTTAATGATATTTATATGAGAATTCCAGAAGGATTTAAAGTACCTGGAACATATACATTAAATTCTTAGTAATTGTATTCAATAAAGTTATAGAGATCACTATATGGATTGAAACAATCGGAATGAATGCGGTACAATCGCCTGAGTGGATATTTATTAAAAGAAGGATATCAAAATAATCCAATATGTCCATGTGTTTTTATAAAGAAATTACAATCAAGATTTGCTATTATAACGGAATATGTTGATGACTTGAATATGATTGGAACTCTTGAAGAGATTTCAAAGACAAAAGAATATAAAGAATATGAGATGAAAGATCTCGAAAAACAAAATTTTTGCCTTGGTTTGCAAATTGAGCATTTAGCAGGTGGAATATTTATTTATCAATTAACTTATACAAGAAAAATTTAGAAAAGATTTCATATGGACAAAGCATATTCATTAAATATTCCAATGGAAGTCCGTTCAATGGATATAAAGAAAGATATATTTCGACCTCGAGACGATAATGAAGAACTTCTTGGTCCTGAAGTACCATATCTTAGTGTAATTTGGGCATTTATGTATCTTGCTAATAATATAAGACCAGATATTGCATTTTTCAATAAATTTATTAGCTAGATATAGTTCTTCTTCTACAAAAAGACATTGGAACGAAAAAAAGCATATACTCTATAATCTCCGAGGAACAATCAATATGGGTTTGTTTTATTCAAATAAATCAACTTTTGACCTAGTTGATTATGCAGATTCTGGATATTTATCTGATCCACACAAAACTAGATCTTAAACAGGTTATCTGTTCACATGTGGAGGAACTGTTATATCATGACGATCGGTGAAACATACTATAACGGTCGCTTCTTCAAATCATGCTAAAATTCTTGCAATTCACGAGGCTAGTCGAGAATGTGTATGGCTAAGATCAATGACTCAGCACATTCGTGAAGTATGTGGCTTGTCTTCTAATAAAAATCTTCCAACAATATTATACGAAGACAACACAGCTTACATAGCCCAAATCAAAAGAGGATATATTAAAGGAGATAGAACAAAACATATTTCACTAAAGTTTTTCTACACTCATGATCTTAAAGAAAACGGAGACGTCACTATACAACAAATTTATTTAAAGGATAACCTAACATACTTATATACAAAGACATTACCAACCGCAACCTTTGAAAAATTGGCACACGACATTGGAATGCAACGACTCGAAGATTTTAAGTGATGTTTTCATAAGGGGAGTAAATATATTGTATTCTTTTATGAGTATATATTATATGAAATATGTACTTTTTTTTTCTTCACTAGGTTTTTTCCCATTGGGTTTTTTAAATAAGATTTTAACGAGTCATATTTCATATATATATATATGGGTATCTAAGGGGGAATATTATAAATATTATAAAAATAAATAGATGCCCATTGCCTAGTATCCTAAAAGTCATGTGTCAATTTTCATATTGTTCATGTACCTTGTAGTTATTTATGCTTGGTGTCTATGTAAGACTTCATCTTAGTTGCCACTTTACCTATAAATAGTGACATTTGGTGGATCTTAAAATCACACACATTGGTGGGTTAATCAACTTCAAAATTCCACTTAAATTTCTATATTGCCCAATTTTTATAGTTTTAATTATTTTATAATTTTAGTTTATTATTATCATATCATATCATTTATTTATTATATTTAAATATATATTATTATTTTATATTTTCTCCATATCTATTATGCTCCTCAATTTCACAACAATATGGATTAAATAGAAATGGAAACATTTTTAAAGTCATAGGGCCAAGTTGACATGGTGCTAGTCAAACCAAAAAAATAAAAATAAAAATAAAATAAAATAAAATTGTGAATTAACACAATCAATTTATTTGGTTATTTTGTGGTCCACCTTAAACCTAGGAAACACATATACTTCTAATTGTACTGAGTATCAGATACGTATCTATGGGGATATATCCAGATACGTATCCAATACTGATTTAAAGTATCTATTTCTTTTTTTTATCTTTTTAATTTTTTGATATACATATCCCTTCCAAATACATGAAGGAATACGTTGGATCATTTTTTCTAATTTAAGTCCAACCACTTAAAAAGCCCAATCCACGACCTATTTTGTTTAAAAGCACTTCAATCTAACCGTCCAAAACAAAATATATAAAAATAATAAAAATTGAAAAAGGTAAATAAATCTTCATTCTTTTCTTGACTTTTTTTTCTTCTTTTTTTAGTTTCCATTCTCTTCTTAAATCTACTTTAATTTAACTTATATATATATAACGTATCATCAACGTATCAATATTTTAAATTTTTAGAAATTGACGTATCACCATATTGTATTATCTTGTATTTATGTCTATTTATGTGATTCTTAAACATACATTTTTAAAGTCATAGGCCCAAGTTGACATTGTGCTGGTCAAAACAAAAAGAAAACCAAATTTGTGAATTAACATAATCAATTTTATTTGGTTTATTTGTTTATTATTATTTTGTGGTCTGCCTTAAAACCAAGGTGGGAGAAACAACTATGAAAAATTCTCTTTATAATTTCTAATGTTTTATAAATAAATAAACCAGAACTTGTTGTCTCTCTCTTTTTTTTTTGGGTTAATTTTAATTTGATGTAATCAGGGAAGAATTAGTAATTGGATTAAAGTTCTTCATGGAAAGTTAAATTAATATGGAATTTTTGGAGAGTTGTGGTTGTTGAAACCTCTATGTTAGTTAGGTCACCCATTGCCATCAAGAAGGAGAAAATATCACTTAAAAGTTTATTTATTTGGCTCTTATAATTTGAAAGAAATTTTCACATATAGAAAAAATGTCAAACTATTTACAAAAATAACAAAAAAAGAAAAAATTGATAGACACTCTATCAGTATATATTATAGATTCCTATCAGTTTCTATCACTGATAGACACTGATAGTTTTTTATCAGTCTCTATCAACCTTTGTTAAAGAAGATTAAATTTTACCATTTTGTATAAATAATTTCTTATTTTTCTATTTTTGAAAGTCTCCTAATTTGAATTCGTTTTAGTTTTCTTAATTTCAACTTTCAAAATTTACTTTCTATATTCTACTACAAATCTTAAATTAATCATTTATTATTAGTTTAAAGTTAAACGTTTTACCTAATTTTAAAATATACAATATAAACATATTTCTAAGATTTATAGAGAAAAGATGAGTAATAGTGAATTTTATTTTTTAAAAATAGTTAAATAAACTAACCGTGTAAATTAATTTTAAGATTTATTAAAAGAACAAGAACTTAATTTAGATACCGAAAAGTAAAAGATTAGAATAAGTTTCAAAATAAAGAGGATCAAAATACTATTTTAACATGACGAATTTTGTAAAGAAAGTAACATTAAAAGTGAGAAAGGTTTATGTTGTATTAATTATAAGTCTAACATATCTATTAGTAGGAGTCATTTTTTTAATGTAACCTGTTGATAGCAAAATCCAGACAGGAAGACTCGCCTGACTTTATGTATCTTCGACGGTGAAAATTTGTAATTTTAGAGAAGGAAGACGACCTACAAGACAAAAAAAGAAAACACTCGTGTGGTGTCTACCACAAAATTTCCAATGCTTAAGTCAGTATTTAGTAAATGGTCAGAGCAAGCTAGAACTGAAGAGAAGAACTTACCATTGAGTGTGCCAATAACCTCCTATTCATAGTGGGGTGGACTTAGGGTTCAAGATCCAAGTGGGATTAGAACATAGGGTTTTGAACCTAAGTGGGATTAGGAAATGCGAACTCCAATTGGCCAAGGGGGCTTAGATCATGGCCTATGAGAAGCAATCATTTAGGGATGAAAAACTGTATGCCTCAGCCTCGACCTCTTGGGCAAGTCAGGCATTCTGGCCCAACGTCTCTCCTTTCTCTAATTTCTTCATCCCTCAGTCATTGACTCGTTTTTTACATTCCTTTGTCTTCATTTGATTGTCATTATTTCGATTTTATCAATAAAAGTTTATCGGTCCGAACTCGTGATTCTTAGTCCAAAAGTGATCCATAACAAAATCGAAAGTAAATCTATACAAATATAGATCAAACAAGGCAAATATCAAATCTTTGTCCCAACATTATTGTTTATGCAAATATATGAGTGCATACTTTGAAAAGAAATTTCAATATACTATTTAGAGAGGTTACAAAATCCACTCATCTTTTACTATTTCTGATTGTGCGCTTTCATTTTATTCTAAAAAATACCGTAAAGCTATTCTGTAAAGAACTTTAAAAAAAAAAAATGAAATTCCTTATTCATACATATTTCTGTATCTAAAAGCAAAATTAAAAAATAAATATATATATTTAAGACATTATATATTTATTCTCCACATAGAAATCAGAATCCTCATTAAAAAAAAAAAAAAAAGAGGCATGCATGGAGGCTTCTTGGACTCTTTGTTGACTTTTTACTTTAATGACTGCAAAAAGTGAAGAGAAGGGATCCAAGAAAAAATAAAATAAAATAATAAAAGTATATAGAAGATTATGGCCCTTTTGTTAACAGAAAAAGAATACTAAAGCCTGTCAGCCCAATAATTATAAGTTTGGAAGACAAGAAAAATAATAATTTTTTTTTTCTTTTTTTACTTCTTTACTTTTTACCTTTGGGTTCTTACTTTTATTACTATTCCCTTGAGCCATTATCATTTTACTAAGAGGACATGGCCCAAGCTTTTCCCCTTCTCATAACACTTCTAAATCTCCTCTTCATAATTACCTTTCATTTCTTTTTCTACTCATTGCTTGTATCATTGCCTCTTCTTCGACGACAAATTTTTGTGTCGAGATGATTTTTCTCGAAAAAAACCCTCTCGACCGATGGACGATGAGGCCTCGGAGTTTCGAAAAACAGTGGCTAATTTGGCCATGGATGACTAAATGAATTTTTCTAGGAGGGAATTCAGCTTTAAAAAAATGTCATTTTTGAAAGAAGAGATTGGTGAGCAAAGAGAAACCCTAGTTACCAAGGTTTTGGAGGTGAATTTTTGTGGATTTGGATATTGGATTTTCATAATGAGATATTGAATATAGAAGAGTTTGTGCTATTATTTTTGGACTTGGAAATGCCTCTTATCCATATAGTTTGCCCAATCTCTACTAATCTCTCATATGTACCAACCCAACTTCCTATTAACAAGGGAGATGTAGCATATCAAAGTAAAAACACATGCATGATACAATATAATCAATGGTTAAAATATCATTTTGATTTATGTACTTTGAAGTTTGTAGTAAAAAGCTAATAAATAAGTAAAAATATTTTGAAAAAATCAATAATAAACAAATAATAAGGACTAAATTTAAAAATTTTGAAAGTATAGAGACTAAAATTAGATATTTAAATGTACTAAGAATAAAATAGAAGAAACTTTAAAGTATTTGAACCAAAATGGTTCAAAATAATATTTTAACCTTAGTCTATATTTGATGTTTAAAACTATGAACTTTTTTTTTTTAATGTAAATATGAATTTAATTTTCATATGATATGGTAAAAGGGATGTTCCATCAAAAGGTAGAGTGATTAGTTTTTATGGTAAAAATTTTTGCTACATAATACTTTTGTTTTTAATTTTCTAGTTTTTAATTAACTACAATATAAAATTTTAAGTTAAGAATTCACTGACATTCACTATACGTAATAGTATCTATCAAAGTGAGCTTAGCTTAACTATAATTGGCATGACCTTATTTCCCTAGAAGTTGAAGATTCGATTCTCCATTCTCGCAATTGTTGTACTAAAAAAACTATATGTAATGGTATCTTAAAATCTCAATCGGTTTTATACTCCTCTTTGTTCGTAATCCTTGAATGAATAAAAATATACTTTTGGGTAAAAATCAATTTTGATTCTTAAACTAAGTTGGATTAATTCTATCAAGAAGATTTTATACACCTCTAAGTTATATTTATCAATTTCATAGGGTACATATGCTTTATTCAATAAAAATATAAAAAACAAGTTTTCCTTCTTAACGATATTTGAAGCGAGAACTTATTAAAGGGTTAAGATTATATATATATTTTTATTAAAAAAAATTATGATTAAGATCGTCAGATTTATTTAAGTTTGAAATGCAATTAATATGATGAAATTAAAATTTTATGGTTAAAATTAATCTAACTTAATTTAGGAATCAAAATTATATTTATATGCATTCAAGGATTATAACCATTTTTAACATTACTAATAGAATGTTGCATAAATCAATGCTATTAAATGGATAACTATCTTACACATCATATACACCAACTCATACAAATTTAGCTAAACATAACTTATCATATCGATTAGTCATTCCTATTTCACTAATGATGTGTGAATGACAATAATTAATTAGGGTTCAATTCAAATACTTGTATATAACGTTCTAAATTTATTATTTAAAAATGGTTGTAAACTAAGAATATGATTTAAATTTTAAACTAATTAAAGTTGTCGATTTCCATTCTATTTAAGATGATTTATTTAATATATATTTCAAAGTTTTGCAGAAAAAGAAACCCAAATCTCAAAGTCTCTGATCTAATCTAATTTTCAGACTATGGGCAAATTATCCATTTCCCATAGCTAAAAGATGAAACAAATGCAAAATTATGAGAAATCAACCATGAAAATTTGTGAAAATAACATTAAAATATATAATTAATATATATATATATATATATATACTATTATTATATATAATATATATTTATATATATATATATATATAAATCTCATCAAACCCATTTTTCATGGAACACATAGCTTCAAAAGCTCAAATCTTTGAAAATATGTGAGAGGAAAAGAGATTCATTTGATTTTGAGAGTGGGAAAATGCTTTTGTTTCAATTTGAGAATTTATTGGACAAATTAGCGTGGCTAGAGATGTACATGAATTGAGTTGAATTGATATTTTTTAGACCACCACAAAAATTTGGATTGATTAAATCGATAACCCAAAAGAAAGTCCCCAACCCAATCCGACTCAACCCTTAAAATTCGGGTGGAATTGAATTAGATTGTCGGATTATAACTTATTATTTCTTTTTAATTAAAAATATGTAAATTTATATATAACACATGACTAATAACTAAAATCTTATAAAACTCAAATGCTAAATACCAAATATTTATGATATTTATTGTAGATTTTAAACAAAGATAGATATCATAACAATTTTAAAAGGAAAATATTAAAAACTCACAAATTAATCAATACAAAATAATCAAAACAAAGAAAAATATATGTACAAATTTGAGTTAGGTTGGGTCAATCCAAATTTTTTTTAACCTACCCACGAATCATCCTAACCAAACAAAAACAGAAAATATTTAATCCAACCCAACCCTTACATTTTAGGTTGGATCGTCCGGATTATCAATAAAATTAAAAAGGGAATAGAGTGAAAGGGAATGAGTGAGTTTGGAAATGTAAAAGCAAACTAGATGAATAGAGAAGATTCCCATTCCAATGCCAAGCATAGCATTTATTACACGCTTCCTACTCTTCACAAACTTAGGTAAATTGGATTCTTTTTCATCCACAGAAAATTTTCTTGTTTGTATTTTCTTTATAACCATTCTACACTACTTGTAACAACTCTTCAAATTATTATCCATGAAATGTAAACTTAACCTCTATTTGATCTCCATTCAAAACTAATATTTTTTGTCATTGATACTTGATCCATATACTTGATCATCTTTATCAGAATTGCACAAATGATAGAGTGCATTCATGATTTAGTTTCTGCCAATGACTTACCAAAGTATCGTGGCATCATGATGCCGTTTATGTAGGGAATCACATTCGCAACCAACCTAAAAAAGTTGCTGCAAAGGATAAGACAATGATTATAAATTTTGCATACCATGTAACAAGTCTTCATCAATCTGCCAACAAAAGAACTTAGGTTAAGCTCAAGCAATGTAACATTCATAGATATCAACAAAGAAACTTGTTACTTGTATGGTATTTAAAATCCCAAATACGTGACCTTCGAATGTCTTGAACCAACAGCTTCTAGTGAATCTAATGTCCCTTTGCAGTCAAACTGAGGTATCTTCTAACTGAAAGATGAATTCTAGACAGAAATCCTTTAGAGCACGAACAGTAACTCAAGGTAAAAAGTGTTGGCAAAAGTTATTTTTATTGAGATCTAAACCAACTTACGACTATGAGAGAGATAAGTTCCTAATAAACATGACACAAATAAGTTGTACAAGTATCAGGTTCACTCTCTAACTCATTGTGGCAGCACAAAGCAGCAATAGAGATGATTCAATCTGGAAATTACTTTATAAGACTAAACCTGATAACTGGTCATTGCTTACCTACACCGACAGCTAATGGCAAGGTGGAAATTTTATGCCTGACAAGCTCTAGACCCTCTAATTGACACAGCTAAAATCACTTACTGGCTATCGGGTTCGCTCGAATGTTTCTTGTTCCAACTACCTGGGCCTGCTTTTCTTTCCCCTCTCTTTCTCTTGTTCTTAGGGAAGTTGATATCTGAAGCTAAACATTTCTTAAGAGCTGATTGTTCCTCAGAGACCAAAGCTTTTCCCATAGGATCAGGTTGTGTTGTTGGATTTGAGTTGAGACTTGTGCCTTCTCCTTGGTTGACTTTTTCTGGTTCTTGATGCTTTTCAACAGGCAGCGCTTCAATCCTGCTATGTGTGTTTCTCTCTGCCTCAGCCTCTTCATTGTGTATCAGCACATTATCGACAATCTGCGGAGGTTAGTTTTGATGTTAGAAAGCAGGAATCTAGCTATTTACTAATTAGGAAGAGCACGGTGATCCTTGGACAGAAGTATCAACTATGTACAAAATGTAGCTTCTTTAGAGCTAAACATAACTATTTTCATGAAAGCTAGTTAAAAGAAGAAAATTTCATTTCATAGACATGCAGTATATGCATATCAAAGAGATAATATGAAGACAGACCATGACACATAAATCCAAATGTAAAATATAGCTTCTTTAAGAGCTAAACATATCGATTTTCATGGAAGGAAGTGATGAAAAAAATGTAAATTTCATTCCATAGACATGCAGTATATCAAAGAGATCGAAAGATGAGAGCCAAAATTTTCCAGAAAGTTTTTTTAGAGGCATGAAAAGTGAGCGCTCAATGTAGGAAGAGGTAAAAGTACATACAGAAAAATTCAAACAGTTAACTTCTTTGCAATTGAGGAAAATGTCCTTTTTTAATTTTTAGTATAGAAGCATACAAACTTAAAAAGAAAAAAACAAACCTATTTTTCAGAGTTCAAACTTCAAACCAAAAGTTGTCTCTAGCATTATCAGTCACAAGCAAATGGTTTGTGTATAAGACAGATTAATAAGCTGGACATCAAGTGTTCTTACATCCTCAGTTGAGTCCCCAATTTGGGGTTGAGGAACCGAAACATCAGTAGCAGCCAAATTACCAACTGTACTTTCAATAATATCAGGAACTAGTATTGCCTCCCCAAAGCTTGAAATAGCACTTTCAGGCTTCATCAGATCACCAATATCACACTCTGATATATGTTGAGTCGATGCACACATAACTCCAACTGATAATTCTCCATTACCAGCAGAGAACGTAGGACTAGGGGCAGAGCTGGTCTGTGCCTCACAAGGTGCAAGAAGGCTCAGATTCTCTGAGGACGAAAATATTGCAGCATTTTTTGACATCACCTTATCCATTTGACCCTTGAGTTTGTGAAGTCGAGAACGCACCACTTCAATTTTCCAGAGCACTTGTTCCAAGGAATTATTAGTGTCTCTGAACTCAAGAACAGAATCGTTATCAATCCCAAATTTGTCGTCAGAATCAGCATGTTTCTCCATTTTCACTGACTCAATAATAACAGAAAGCCAACTTTCAGTTTTTAAATTTTTAAATATGAAGGGTATTATGGAAGGTAATGAAACTAAGAAAGAAGCATTAGAATGAACTAAAAAACGGTATGTATATTAAATATAAATCAAGAACAAAGATGGCCTTGTACAGCCAAGATATAAAGCTTTTTTGTCCAATGTATAAAATAATTGAACTTTATTCAATATACCACTCGCCAGGCCCAAATATCCAGTGCAAGTGTCTTGCTTAACCTTCCCATCAGCTATCATCACCAAGAAAATACTTCATGCCATATAGACAATATGGGTAACAGCAGAAATATTTTACCTGGATTAGCAAATTCATCAGCTACAGAAGTACCATCTAGTTCAGATCTCTTATTTTCTGTATTAAAAACACAAAGTTGCATTTAGAGGGAGAAGTGACAAAACAAGAAGTTATAGCTACAAGGTCAAAGCCGGTACCATAGTAGGAGAAAAGGTTATGCTGTGACATGTAGGATGATATATCATTTATATCTTCAACTTTCTTTCGTTTTCTTCTTTTCATTGCCTTTCTTCTGTAATATTGGCTTGAAAATGGAAATGCTTTTGAAAAAAAATCTTCCTTTGTTGGATCATGGCTAGAGACTTTTCCTTGTTCATATACTGCAAGAGCTCTGGAATATTTCAATGCCTGTGACTGAATTTCTTTAATTCTCAATTCTGTCCACTTGCAGCGCCACATTAGAGGGCGGATGAAGTTTTGCCAGTGAGTTGTTAACTTCCTCTTCCTACAAAAAAACAGAGCCAGTTGAACCGTTCAAACACCTAGAGTATAAACATAAAGCTGATTAAAGTACCTGACGTATAGGCATCCTGATTTGGGAACAACATAATGATCTAGATGCTTGGTGTTATTCCTCATCTTCATGATACTAAAAAGATGGAATTGCCAGATTTTCTATGGTTACCAAAAACACGTGAACTTTTTTTTTTTTTCCGAAACAAAGGATGTTTTTCATTCATCTAGTAAAAAAGACCAAAAAGACCCTTGTCTTCCAAAGAAGAATTACAAGGGAAACCACTTCAATTAGTATTAATTACACGTGAGAAGCTTTTTTCTTTTTTTTATAGAAAAGTTTGTCATTATATATATAAATATATATGAATATGTGCGTGTGCATGTGGGCGTGGCCGTGTGTTTGACTACAAATGAATCATAACTACATGAGTAGAAAGGGAACACCATGTAAAAACATTAAAATGAGATAAATTCAATGTTGTTCCCTAAAAAGTTCTGGAATTCTTTACTTCTAAATTAACCCTAGATACTTTCTACTCTTATCACCCACATTGTGTAGGTTTTTCAAGTTGGAGGGGCTAGAAAAAAAGTTGAGTTAACCAGTCTTTCTATTATTGTATGAATCAGTATCAGAGAACTTGAACTCATTCAACATTCAAGTCCATGATCTTTTTGCTAAAATGACAACCCAAGAAAAGTGCCAACTATTTTCCCCATCTCTCTTACAAAGATTGCAACACTTGATAGCTTGAGGGAAGAACCCTTTACAAAGATTTACACATTTCTCGTTTGCAAGGGTGGGCTAGACTTCTTTAACCAGTCTGAGTCTGGAAAAGTTTGGCTAGAAGAGTATCTGTCTTTCATAAAACTGGGAGCTACTTTACCCAACTTATCACCATGAGATAAGTGAATGAGCCTCCAAGTATATGAATTATGAACTAGGAGATAGGGTTAAAGGGATTCCTTTTTTTCTTTTCTTTTCTTCTTCTTTTTTTTTTTTTTTTTTTTTTTTTTGATAAAATTATTTCATTGATTGATGAAATATCCAAATGATATTCAATCTAATAAGATAAGAACTAAAGAATAATTTTAAAAAAAAAACTTTAATAACTAAGCCCAAATAAAAGCGTTAAACATAACTAAGGACCAAATCCCTTGGTTAGATCTCTCCCCTCCTCTAAACATCTTATAATTCTTCTCAATCCAAATGTCTTGCAAAACAGGGAAAACTTTAGCATTCAAAAGGATCTGCCCCTCTTCCATGTCCTATTGATCACTTCAAGTTTTGTCATAAGAGGTGACAAGTTGCGTTGTATTTTAACTGCGTGTGAAACTGTTAGGTACTTAAGCACTTTGGAGAACCACACCCTAAAAGCTAGCTATTGGAGTGGGAGAGCCAAGTCACTTAAGTACCACATTGGTCATCACATTCTAACCAATGTAGACAAAGGCATCCCATACTACTTGGTTCCTAACAATACCCCATCCAGAAAGCCGATGTCCCGGCGCTACTCCGACAATACTTCACTCGGCCACACCTGGTCAGAACCCTCCGCCACTCCGGAACGTTAAAACAACCGGCTCTGATACCATTGTTAGGTACTTAAGCACCTTGGAGAACCACGCCCCAAAAGCTAGCTATTGGGGTGGGAGAGCCAAGTCACTTAAGTACCACATTGGTCATCCCATTTTAATCAATGTAAGATAAAGGCATCCCATACTACCTTGGTTCCTAACAATACCCCCATCCCGGAAAGCCGACGTCCCAGCAGCTACTCCGACGATATTTCACTCGGAAACACCTGGTCAGAACCCTCCGCCAGTTCCACTCCCGAATGTTGACAACCGGCTCTGATACCATTGTTAGGTACTTAAGCACCTTGGAGAACCACACCCTAAAAGCTAGCTATTGGGGTGGGAGAGTCAACCCACTTAAGTACCACATTGGTCATCCCATTCTAACCAATGTGGGACAAAGGCATTCCATACTACCTTGGTTCCTAACAGAAACTTCTTCTGTAAGTTAATAAAATAGACTTAAAGTTTAATACTTGATCACTCAATCCAATTAGAAGTCCAAGGCAAACAGCTCCTTTAAGAAATAGATTTTCTACCGTCATTCATTTCCTGCGGTGAATAAAATGTGTCATTTGGTTAAAATGATCTACATCAACAAAAATGGAATCATTACTTGGACACTCTCTCGAGTCCCAACACAAAATCTTTTGCTATATCCTCCTAAATATCCTTTTAACATTGACAATGATGTGTAAAGTCCAATATTTCTTTTAATAAAAAAAAGCAAGCTTTCATGAGGAAGCAAAATGAAAGAATACAAAAGATCAAAAAGTGATCGCCAACATAGGCCAAAAGTCCAATATTTTGAACTTGTCCTTTAGACACCAGGCACTGCACAAAGTTTCCAACATACTTTCCTTATTAAAGTAAAATTGAGAGTTGATTCTATCCCAACTAAAATGTCCTCTAACCCAACCAAAAATATTTTTGTTTAGACAATTTATTTTTTTGTTTTTTTTTTGTTTTTGGTTAAATTATAAGCTTAGTCCTAAAACTTTTAGGATAGTGTCTGGTATGATGATAATGTGGGACGAAAGAAAGATCTCAATCCTTGATGTATTAAAAGGAGGGTATACTCTCTCAATAAATGTGATGACAGCCTGCAAAAAAAAATTTTATGGATCACAAATGTGTACAATCCAAATGACTATAAAGAGAGGAGATTCTTGTGGCCTGAGTTATTATCCTTATTTCAATATGTTTCAGAACTTGGTGTGTGGGAGGTGATTTTAACATCACAAGATGTGCACATGAATGATTTCCAGTAGGACGTACCACAAGAGGTATGAAAAAATTCAATAATTTCAGACATTGCAGGTCTTATGGAGATGCCTCTATCTAATGGCAAATTTACATGGTCTAGAGGTGGTAATAGCTCTTCTCAATCCTTAATTGATCGTTTCTTCGTTAACAAACAGTGGGATGATCTTTTTGCCAACTCTAGGGTCTCGAGACATTCAAGAACAATTTTGGATCATTTTCCTCTCCTGCTTGAAGCTGGTGTGATATTATGGGGACCTTCTCCTTTTCGATTTTGTAATAGTTGGTTACTTCCAAAAGGACTGTTGTGATCAGATCAAAGGTGCAGTTGCTGATTGTAATGTTCAAAGATGGACTGGACTGGTTTTGTTATTGATGTTAAACTCAGAGAGATTAAAGATTGGTGAAAGCTTGGTATGCTAATTTTGAGTCTGAAAGAAAGAAGGAGAAAAGTTTACTATCAGAATTTTTTTTTATGCTAAAGCTGAAGCTGATGATATTTCTGCTTTGGAAATGGATATTAGAGGTGCTGTTAAAGGGGAATTGTTGGACATATACCAAATAGAGGAAAGAAATTCAATTCAGAAAAGAAAACTAAATTGGCTTAAATTGAGGAGATGAGAACTCTAGTTTCTTCCATTGATTCTTGGCTGCAAAAAAGAGGAAGAACCTTATTACAGAGTTGATTTCCAGCAATGGTTCTCCAATCTTCACTTTTCAGGAAATAAAACAAGAAATTTTGGGTTTCTTCAACAATTTATATAAAAAATGCTCTGATTATCGGTCTATCCCCTTAAATCTTCAATGGTCTCAAGTTTCTTCAGCCCAAAATCAAATTCTCATCTCTCCATTCTCTTAGATGAAATTAAAAGAGTCGGTTTCATTGGAAAAAACAAAGCTCCTGATCCAAATGGGTTCACGGTGGAGTTTTTCTTGAAGAATTGGGATATTTTTAAAAGTAATTTTCAGAAACTGTTTAAATATTTCTTCAAAAACAGCATATTAAATGTTTGTCTTAAGGAGAACTTCATCTGCTTGATCCAGAAAAACTTTTTGTGAAAGATTTTAGGCCTATTAGCCTAACTAACTCAGTTTACAAGATTGTGGCAAAGGTCTTAACAGAAAGATTGAAAAGAGTGATGTCAAGTATCATTTCTCCCACTCAAAGTTCCTTCATCAATGGGAGAGAATATAGACTCAGTGCTAATTGCAAATGAAGTGGTAGAAGAATATAGAATTAAAAAGAAGGGCTGAATATTAAAACTTGATCTAGAGAAAGCTTTTGATCAAGTAGATTGGGATTTTTTAGAAAAAGTGCTGAATTTAAAAGGCTTCACTGCTAAATGGATTCAATGGATCATGGGGTGTGTAAGAAATCCAAAGTTTTCGGTCTTTATTAATGGAAGACCACGTGGAAAAATTTTTGCTTCTAGAGGTATTAGACAAGGAGATCCTCTCTCTCCTTTCCTTTTCCTTTTGGTTAGCGAACTGTTGAGTATCCTTGTTCATGTAATACATGAGAAAGGGGATTATAAAGGCTTTTTAGTTGGCAAGGAAAAAGTTCATGTTTCAATACTCCAATATGTTGATGATACATTACTAGTTAGCAAAGATGATGACAAAAGTTGGAAGGCATTAATTAATGCCATTGATTTATTTCAATGGTGTTCGGGACAAAAGATTAATTGGGAAAAATCTGCTTTATGTGGAGTTAATATTGATGAAAACAGGGTGTTGGCCACTGCTTCTAGTTTGAATTGCAAAACAGAAACATTGCCTTTTCTTTATCTTGGTCTCCCTCTTGGAGAGTATCCAAAAAAAAAAAAAAAAAAACAGCCAATAATTGATAAAATTCAGAAAAAGCTGGACAGATGGAGGCGTTTTAATTTGTCAAGGGGAGGTAAACTCACTTTGATCGAGACAGTTCTCTCAAGTATTCCAATTTATTACTCGTCTTCTTTTACAATGCCTTCTAAAGTGATCTCAGAACTAGAGAAGATTATGAGAAAGTTCTTTTGGGAAGGTTCAGATGGAAGCAAGATTAATCACCTTGTCAAATGGGAGATAGTTTCCAAACAAAAAAGACACGGAGGCCTTGTTTTGGTGATCTAAAAAACCAAAACGTGGCTCTGTTGGCAAAATGGGGTTGGAGTTTTATGCATGAGAAAGAAGCTCTTTGGTATAAGGAAGTAAAAAGTATTCATGATAGTGATTCATTTGAATGGCACACGGTTGGAAAAGAAGGGAGAAGCCTTAGAAGTCCTTGGATTCCTATTTCCCGAGTTTGGCAAAAAGTTGCATCATTTGCATCTTTTAAACTTGGTAATGGATTTAAATTTTCTTTTTGGCATCACAACTGGTTGAGTTCTTCTTCATTGAGTTCTTTGTTTCCAAAATTATATAAATTACATTTGTCTCTTGAAAGTTCAGTTTTTCAACATTGGGATTCAACTACTTTATCATGGTCAATTACTTTCAGAAGATTACTAAAAGATGATGGAATTCAAGATTTTCAAAATCTTTTACTTTTATTAGAAGGTAAAAGGATAGCTGATGGACAAGATTGTAGATCTTAGTCTTTAGATGCTTCAGGTGCTTTTTCGGTGAAATCATTATTCAAGCATTTGAACTCATCTTCACCAATAGACAGTCTGTTGTACAAAACCTTATGGAAATCAAGCTGTCCAAGGAGAATAAATATTATAATTTGGGTAATGATTTATGGAAAATTGGAAATCAAACTCTTCAAAGGAAGCTGCCAAATCATTATCTTTTGCCCTCGATCTGCCCCCTATGTGTGCAGAATTCTGAAGACAGCCAGCATATCTTCCTTGAATGTGATTTATGGAGGAAATTGTTTGCACCATTTAATCTTCATTGGGTTTTCAGCAATGTTTTCAAGGAGAATGTGGCTCAACTTATCATCTTATCATCAGTCCTTTTTTAAAAGCTCACTCGCTTCAATTATGGATTAATGCAGTTAAAGTAGTTTTGATAGAAATATGGTTTGAGAGAGATCAGCATATTTTTCAAGAAAAGTCTCTTCAATGGTTTGACCATTATGAGATTGCAAGAGTTAAAGCTTCTTCTTGGTGTTCACTTTCCAAGAATTTTTCGGATTATTCTATTCAAGATATTTGTCTTAAAATGCTTTCTTTCATTCTATGTAATAATATTTTTAGACATATCGTTTTCTATTGTATTTGAAATGTTCGTTTTGGGGTATGATGAGGACGCTATGGGTGTGTCAACCTAGTTGAGATAGGCAGGTGCATCTGTTGATTCCTATTTCTTCTTATTTTTAGTAGTTTCTTGTAATTCGAGTATTAGTTTCTTTTCATTTCATCAATTAAAAGTGGTGTTTCCTTTTCAAAAAAAGATAGTGTCTAATAGGTTCCTAAATTTTAAAACGAGTATAAAGCTTTCAAGTTTGAATCTAATAGGTCCTAGAACTTTTTTCTTTCTTTTTTTTTTGGATAAGAAACAATTTCATTGATTAAATGAAATATCCAAAGATATCCAAAGGTACATGAGGATCCCAATCATAGGGTAATAGCCCAAGAAAAATCCATTCATAGGGAGTGCAAAAGGTGTTTCCAATTTGTAACGAGGATTCTTTTTTTTTTTTCCCCTTATAGGAAACAAATTTCATTGATGTATGAATTTACAAAAGAAAGGCAATAGCCCAAGCCAAAGTTGTTACAAGAGACTTCCCTAATTGGTCAAAAGAGATGTGAGGTTATAAGAGCTATAGAAAGGTGTGCATTTGCACCAGGACATAGTAATAGCAAGATAGATAACATTTTAAAGAAAACTATCAAAAGAACTTCCTTTTCATTGAAGAGACATTGTTTCTCTCCTTCCAAGATATCCATAAGAAAGCTTAGACCATATACAACCACATAATCCCTTTTTCATCAATGAAAAGGTGGCCCATGAGAGTTTATGTGAGGAGGTTAATAAGCTCGTTGGGGAGAGCAGTGACCATCCAAAGGAGAGAGAGAGCTCCCAAATTCTTACGGAAAAGAGACAATTGATAAAAAAGTGACTTGGAGTCTCGTGTGCTAGTAGGTCCAAAAACTTTAAAAGTGTCTAATAGGTAATTAGATCTCTAACCATTTGTAGACACCTTGTATTTAGGTATTCTTGCCTATATATCAAAAGGAAAAGAAGAAGATTTATCAACGTCGACTACTTTTACGATACAACTAGTTGACTTAACCCAACAGTAATCACTTGTGGAAACCATTTAATAAGGACGAGGAATAAATAATAATGGGACTCCAAAGTTGGAAAACTTTTCTATTATTTTACTTTTCAATAGGGAACAAATTTCACTGAAGAAATGAAATTTGGATCTTTTTTATTTAATCAATGGCTTTAACTACGAAGATCTAGAACCATCAGCTATGTTACTATACCACCTAATGAGAAAACTCATAGAAACACAAAGAACACAAAGATAGTAATATATTGGAATATCAAGCGAAATTACAATATACCAATAGTCTTTCAAGAAAGGTATCTCTCTATCAAAGTTCCACAATGTAAACTCTCACCAAAATGATTCACACCCTCTATAAGGCCCCTGACTCCCCTTATTTATAATCAAGACGCTACTAGTTAATTGCCCAAAATACACCTTATTAATATCTTACTATTATTGCCCATATACCCCTAACTAGTACTCTAGCACCATCCTACTGTCAGAAGTTGTCAACAGAAAATGCAGTAATCAACATAGCGTGCATCATAAAATGAATAAAATCCATGGCCACCATTTCCTCCAAAATCTTTACATGTTTTTTTACTATAATATTATTGACTCATCACATTCACATCCACTGACAAAGGAGCTGGTATGTCTCACAGTTCCTTCAAGTTCAAAAGGCTGAAATTGTATGGATAGTTAAAAGTTTCACCAATATTCTATTTTCACGTCCACTAAATTGAAGCCTGAAAGCTTCTAAATAGCTTAGATTTCAATGCGTAAAACAACGTCTACAAAAAGTGGAACTGTATATCTCAACTTTCAAAGATTAGGTATTTATAATTTATCGATATCATTAAGGAGTGCAATCAAGGCCAACTGAAACGATTCAGAAAAGTAGAAAACAAGGACATCATGTTAGCTCATAATCCTATAATTTTCATGTAGTTTTTCTTATAACAAATTATATTTGATGGCTCTAAAAACATGGACTATAATTGCAGCCAAAAAAAGGACCTTATTTGAAGTGTGCTACTAAATGAACCAAATGTGGGTGGCAAGCCGATGTCTCCAAAAAATTGAGTTTCTACTTCTCCTTCACTGACTCCTGAACAATTATCTGCATCAGATGTCTCGGCAAATGAGCTTGAATATTCAGTTGCATCAGGATCTTCTTTCCCACAAAATTTGGGATCAGTTTTATTTGAACATTCAATTATGTCAACCTCTAGATCCTCCCGGCTGTTAGATTTGTAATGAGTTTCCATTCCAAGAAATGGTTTCACAGACGCTCCTTCCCTGCCCTTCTTCTTGAATTTACCAAGAAAATATCCAACTTAATCCTAGCAGCATTTTTCTTTGATCCTGTCCACTTGTGCAGTTAGAGGTCCATCAATGGCCATGCAGTGGCACAATACATTCTGTCAAGACAGTTCAAAAGAAAAAACCTATTAATACATCATGAAATGAAATCTAACTAGAATTCAAAGTACAAGTTGTAAACTCTAGATTTAAATTGGCACTCCATTTCAAGTCAAATAGGTGAAAATTTACTCAGACGTATAAATCCCACAATCCCAAAATACTGTATCCCCAGTAATTCAATGCCTCTCATGTCATCTCAATTACTAGCCCTTCAAAATGAGAAGGAAGTGGTGGTTATCTTTTTTAATGGAATGGAACAACAGAACTAGTGAAAATTATTTCATTTCTTCATAAATCAAGTTAGAAATTAATCTCGTCTAGCCTTAACAAAGGCAAGCTTGCTAAACAATAGAGCCTGAATTAGAACATTCTAGCTCATTAATTATCCCGAACATCCATAATTCCACTACCAATTGGAAAAGGCTGCAATTTTCATTCTACAAAATTATCCCAAATTAAAAGTCCAATGTCAATTGGATTCCTTCAGTATATTCACGCTCAAAACGCAGAAACAATTCATGTAGGAAAAAAAGGAAAAAAGAAAGAATTCCAAGTACTTAAATTTGAATAAAAGAACATTATCCAAAAATACCAGATGATGCAGAAACGAACTTCAATATGCAAAATCAGCACAGCAATGTCAAGTACGCAAAGATTAGAACAAAGAAACGAAGGAATTACAAAAGGAGGGTCAGAGGAGAGTAAGAGAGAGAAAAATGCAGCCGACCCAAGAGAGGAAAAGAGAGGAGTGAAGGGAGAAAAAGGTATGGAGGAGCAATGGAAGGAAGGAGAGAAGAGAAAGGCAGGAGCGCGGGAGAGTGTGATCAGAGAGAAATTTCGGCGCGGCTACAGCTACAAGGAAGAGAAAGGAAGCAGAGAAGTTAACGTTATAAACCTAAATCAAAGCCATACAAACCAAAGCTTCTAAATTATACAATAAAACATTTCCCGCTTATACTTCACACGTGTATCTCTTATATAACTATCTCATTATACCTCTTCATCTATTTTTTTTTCCTTTGTTAAATCTTCTCTTTCTCTTCATGATAGGAATTTGGTGTTTGTATTTTAATTCTAGGCTCTTCCTCTAACATCCGACCATGATATCAAAATTTTCGATTGGACACGTGTTCCCTTATATCTCCCCCCATGATTCTATGGTCGTGAATTCGTCTCTAAATTTTTTATCTTGTATTTAACAACCCTCAATAAATAGATATGATTTTCTTTAAAAGATTAATGTTGTTGAATCTTTATATTTTAAAAGGTTTTAGGGTTTATGAAATTCAATGTTAAAGTTAGTTTGCTCTGACTTAAAACATAAGTAAATTAGTCGACTGTCTTATTTTTTTTTAGAGTCATTTTTTGGTTTACCAAGGTTTCAAACAGTCTCACCCTTTTCTATAAAACTAACAAAAGTTTCATAAAACCTATATTGAATATAGAGCTTAAGGATGTTTTTTCCCCTTAAGAAAACAAAACAAAATAAAAGGCCTAACAATACTATATTAGTCCAAAGCCTATTGGTTTCTTTTTAGCATTTTGAGGGAAAGTAGGGGGTCAATTGTTTTTAAGGAACGAAGATAATCAGAATCTTTAGATGCCTAGAATTATAGATGTTTGGAATTACATAGGTCCAACATCTTTAGATAAGTAAGATTGTTTTGTGAGAATATTTTTGCAATTATCTAGGAATACTCGGATAATAGTGTTTGTCTTTTATTTAGAAATGTCTTAATTTACATAATATTCCTCTTGCAGCTATTCATTAATTTTTAATTAATTTATAATAATTCGAACTTATATAACATATTTGTTTTTAAAACAAAATGCACTTTTAGTCCATGAGGTTTGTTTAAATGTACCCACTTGGAGGAGAAGAAACCTTTGGGATGCTACCTGATAAGATAAAATAAAGCCACATAACACTAAACTAGTATAAAATTATTAGAAAAACAATTCCCGTCACGTCATTTTTTTCATTACTCAACTATCGATTAAATTTAACGTAGGAATCATTTAGAACTATTTTCCAGACCTCATAGACTAATTATATGTCACTTTTGAAACCTCATATCAAATAGACGTCAATATCAAACTTTAGGAACCAAAAATATATTTTGCTTTTATTTTTATTAGTTTAAATTTTCTTTTAAGTTTTTTTTAACAAAATAATATATTTAAGAATGTTTATGAAATAAATATGAATTTGACTTGAATATTATTTTCTCAACAAAATAATATATTCGACCACATGATTTGCAATTGCGGGCACTTGCTCAACGAAATGGACTTAAAACACATGCAAGTTACACGAACCATTCGCGAATACAATATTTTATAATAGGGGTACAAGTTCATATACAATATTTAGATGAGTTTAGACAATATTCAAATTTAGTATGTATATTAATAATTTGTGTTAGCTAATGTGTATGTGAAGATGTAGAAGATGAGTTTTTGTCGGAGCACTTCAACCAATTTTTATATCACTTTCATCATAGAATTCGAAGGTGCATTTATCTATTCTTTCGTCCATCTATATTAGACCTAATTCGTTTTATGGTGATTTTACTGTTTGTAGTTGGGATATTTTAATTTTTTTAATGTTACAATATAGAATTTGAAAAATATTGTAATAAGGGTAAAAGATGATGTCTAAATATATGTCAACATGGTTGAGATGTTCGGTGCACCTACCGAATCCTTCTTACCAATAGTTTTATTTTTCTATTTCGCCATCTTTGTAAAACTAAATTGTTGAATTAATGATTGTGTTCAACACAAATCAGAGTAATCTTAATCTTCCAATCCTATTGAGATTAATGTGGTAAGTCTTAAGTGCCAACGATAGGCATCAGGGGAATTTTTTTGCCTTTTATTTTGAGTTTAAGCTATTTTAAACATCTCAGTATTTAAAATAGCTTTTGTCTTGGTTGGTCTTAGCACATATAAGTTGTTTTCAAGTTTTGCAGAACAAACTCGAACACCTCTTAAACTAACAAACACTTCATTAACTTCAAAAGATATTTTGTATATTTGTTCTAACAAACAAGAGATAAATATTAGATTCCTTCTCATATTAGGAACTAAAAGTACATTTTTTAGAAAAATGAATCTATCTCCAAAAAACAATTTTAAATCTCCCACTGCTTTAGCTAAGACGACCTCTCTTATTCTAACTTTGAGAGTTGTCTCACCTTCTCTAAGCTGCCGGTAGGAACTAGTTTCCTGAAATAAAAATATACAAACATGGTTAGTAGCCCATGGATCTAGTATCCAGGTAGAGTTATCATTCTCCACTAAACATGTTTCAACAACAAGTAAATCATATTCACCTTGTTTTGCTTTCTCAACTTTCTTTTTGACAAGGTATTTTGGGTAGTTATGTTTTCAGTGTCCATCTTCGTTGTAGTGGAATACTTTCTTTTGTCCGCAGCTTTTCCCTTGCCTTTGCGAGTTGCAGGAGCCTTACCTTTCCTCTTTCTCTTTCTTTTCATCTGAATACTTTTATTCTTTGAAGTGGAAGGTCCAAACTCAGTTCCTGAGGATGATCCCTTTTGGAACTTCTTTGAAGTAACGACATTTGCTTCCCCTTCTTGTCCCTTAGTCTTCATAAGAGACTAGTATATCTGAAGCTCATTCAAGAGAGTATTGACTTTTAATTAGCATGAATATGCCTAAGTAAAAGTATATCTAAACCGTCTAAAACCCTTCAGTGGGAGAAAAATGGATATATAATATATTATTTTTAGCTCTCATGTCCCTAAAAGTTCACACCTTGAGATTCATGCTCGGCTTTGTGTCGCCCTAGGCACAACCGCTATTCGAAAAAAATTTGCATGCGTCAATAGCAAGGTGAATAGAGGAAGTTGTTCATGGTAAGTAGGAGAAGCAAGTGTGTCAACACATCCTACGTCTCCTCTATTAGATTGCACCGTGAGATTCCCATATTCCACCTATGTGTCATCCTAAAGTGACCACCAGTTTGAAGGAATGTAACATGGGGATCGACAATGCAAACTTCATAAATGAATAGGCTCTCTTAGGTTCGTTCTCAGCATTGTCTTTCCATTCGGTAGCTTGTTGGGACCGTTCTCAGCATTGTCTTTCTTATGTGGTCTTCCTCTAAGAACGTGGTATTCCTCTAAGAATGTGGCATTTGTCGATACAAATACTTTGTTCTCTTTAGGATCGTAAAATAGACCACCTTTTGTTTCTTTTGGATAACCTACAAATAGGCATAGTTTTGAAGACGTTCCAATTTTTTAGGATTTTGCACCAACACGTGTGTCGGGCATCTCCAAATCTTAAAGTGACGTAAATTGCCTTTACGCCCTTTCCATAGCTCATAAGGTATTTCTGAAACACTTTTAAAGGGAACGTTATTCAAAATATAGACAACAGTTTCTAATGCATGTCCCCAAAAAGAATCAGGTAACTCAGCAAAGCTCATCATTGAGCGAACCATGTCCAACAAGGTTCTGTTTCTTCTTTCAGATACATCGTTCTGCCGAGGCATATTAGGTGCAGAGAGTTGTGACTTGATTCCGTGTTCTATCATATAGTCCTGGAATCTTAAGTCCATGTACTCCCCACCTCGATCTGATCGTAGTATCTTAATTATTTTACCTAACTGGTTCTCAACCTCAGCCTTATGTTCTTTGAACTTTTCAAAAGAATCAAATTTGTGATGCATTAGGTAAATATGACCATACCATGAATAATCATCAATAAAACTGATGAAATATCCATACCCACCTCGAGCTTTGACATTCATCAGTCCACAAAGGTCTAAATGTACGAGCTCTAAGGGTATTGTGGCTCTGAGACCTTTTCCAGTAAAAGAGCTCTTAGTCATTTTTCCCTCAAGACAAGACTCACATGGAGGTAAAGAATTGTCTTCTAATTGATTTAGGAGTCCATTCTTAACCAATCTCTCAATCCTTTTGAGATTTATGTGGCCAAGTCTTAAGTGCCATAGATTAGGCATATAGAATAAACTTTTTGTCTTTTATTTTGAGTTTCAGCTGTTCTAAACATCTCAGTATTTAAGACAAATTTTGCTTTAGTTGGTCTTAACTTATATAAGTTGTTTTCAAAGTATAGAAAACAAATTTGAATACCTTTTCTGAAAATGAATGCTTCATTAACTTCAAAAGAATATTTTATACATTTGTTCCAATACACAAGTGATAGATATTAAAATCCGTCTCATTTTAGGAGCATACAAAACATCTTTAAGTATGATATTCTTATCGTTGAAAAACAACTCAAGTCTCCCACTACTTCGGCCGAGACAACCTCTCCTGTTCCAACCTCGAGGGTGATCTCGCCTTCTTCAAGCTTTTTCCAGGAAGTCTTTCCGGAAAAGAGAATCAAATATGATTAGTGGCTCCTGAATCCAATATCCAGGTTGAGATATCATACTCAACTAAAGATTTTTCAGCAACTAGTAAATTATATTGACCTTGTGCTTCTTTCGAGGCAGGGGCCTGAGGACATTCCTCAGTTAAGACAAATCTCAGGTCATTTTATTACTAGTGTTGAATTCAGATTTATTTTCCATGTTGAGTAGTTGTTCGCCGTTAAGTTTTTCAGAGCTAATAGTTGAACTAAAGAGCGTCATGTTGAAAAGAAAACACATCCTTTTTAGTAAAAAAAACATTAATCTTTTAAATCCAATCAGTTTAGTAAAAAACACTAAAATAATGTACCCTTCATTTTATATTTTGCCAACGATATTTCAATGGTTTAAAAATAACCTTCACGAGGGGTGATCGACTATTCCTCCGTTGAACCAAGACTATCTTGACTAGATACTATCACCAGAATAACTCTTATTCCTATAGTTAACTCAGTTATCGCTATTTGCGTTAAGAATTTACTAACACTTAGTAATTCTCATAAGTGTGACCTCCATTTTCAGACCTCGAAAGATCGGAATCATTATGCTCCCGAAGTTGGAAAGACAAGAATGAAAACGGACCTGAGAGACCCTATCAATTTCTAGAGTTCGCAGAGTTTCGAATCCTATAATACAGCTCTCGATTGGTAAGGTCGCTCAAGGGCAGACATGTAGCGCATTATAGGAATTTCACGGTGCGACCTAATGGAAGAGACCGTAGAATGTGTTGACACAATTCCTTCTCCCAGTTACTATGAATAACTTCCCCTATTCACCTTGGTATTGGCTCATGCAAACACTCTCCGAATGGAGTCCGATCCCAGGGCGGCCCAAAGCCAAGCATGAATCTCACGGTGTGAACTCTTAAGGACGCTGGAGCTAAAAGTACATTACTTCTCTGTGTTCTAGACAGTTAGGGTATAAAATACTTAGCGATAAATTTTGGCTAATTAAACATATCATAAATCTAGGTGATTCATCCGAGTATATCTTTTATACTGGATTTTTAACCTACGATGTTTAGGTGATAAAAAAAAATTATTACCTCACACCGCTCACGCATGCTCATAAAATCGGTTTAACCTAACTCAAATGCCGGCTCGATCTCTAGGTAGTAGGTGTTCTGTGAACCGTCAACTTAAAAACCTTCAACCTTAGTCATCTTATCTGATTTTTTGTCAAGATCTTGTTGGGTGAGTTTTCTTGTAACTTCAGTTTTGCAAGATATCGACCTAATTTCTATAAAAATTGGGATTGCTCGATGGTTAACTCTAAGTGAGCATGCATCTTTATCTGTATTATAGATTTTAGAAGTCTAGGTTATCTTATAACAATTATAAAATAAATTATAACAATTATAACCCTAGAGCATTCATCTATAACATGCTTTCTTCAAACAAAGATGTTTTAATATAACACTTATATTAAAACTAAGCATTCGTAGTATATATTTTATAACACACTTATAACATATAACAAATGCATGTCACATGCTTTTCCTATGGTGGGGTTTTAAAACTATATGACATACTATATGCACACATAATCAAACAACATTATACATCACATGCATAATAGGTAAACAACACTAAAGTGGACCGATTTTGGCATTAAAAACAAACAAATAACTAATTTATTATACAAATCAATAACCAGCTTCCCGAAACCAACTTCAAACACTTTCAGCTATATTTTCAACTTTATGGTTGGAGATATCTTTTGAGAGTTCTCGGTGCCTCACTCATGAAGAAAGATAAAAGAGTAGATACTCGATTGTAGTATTTCTTCTATATTTTGTGAACTAATTTACCTTGTTAGAAATAAAGTTAAGTTAAACACTTTATTGTGGAATGTTGGATAACTTCTTATTCTAGGAAATTATTGAAACTTTTGTTTTGTAATGTACATGGATTACAAAATTTAAATTAGAAGATGAAGTAACATTGTATTTAATGTGTTATATATATGAAATACTTTGTGGGTAGATTTGCTTACTTAAAAATAAAATGTAACTTTTTTTGAAAATGAATCAATATATCGGATATTTAAATAATAAATTAGTTTATTTGTAGTACAAAAAATAAATTTAGTTACTAAAAAAATACACTATTAAAAATTCTATTGATTAAAAAAAAAACTTACATTTTTCTATAGAAATGAATAAAGGCTATAACAAAATTCATATAACAAAAATTGAATGCTATGATAAGGTAACTACAACAATCAAAGCAATGACAAAAGAGTAAATAAATTTATTATACCATAAGATTAAGGCTATCAATATCAGTACAAAAATGTTATTATAAATAAAAGATAGCACAATATTCTAGCTATATGAAGATATAATAGCTTCAAGCAAAAACATTATCAAATGTTTTCATAGCAATACATATAAGTTATACATTCATACTATATTATATCATTCATTGTAGCTATACAAAAATACTATAAAATTTGATTAGGCTTTTAAGAACATGAGTTGTCAGGACCTACACAAAAACGCTATTAAACCCTTTTTATAGCACTTTTCGTTAGCTATCATATTTATTATTTCCTATAGTTTGGAGACTAATAAGATATCCATTTCCGTTTAATGTAACTAAATTATTTATTAAGTAATTATTTTATTAAAGAATTATAATTATATTACAAATAGTAGTTAGTTAACCAACCATTAAAGATCTACACAAGAGCCGAGCATATTGAAGGTTGAGATGTATAATGGCTCCAGAGATGATGACTCAGATGAGTAATAGGTGAATTAAAGTCCGGTATAGTTTGGAAGTTGAAGGTTATGTCAGCTTCAGTTTCTAAGGTCGACTTTTATAATCTTTGGGTTGCGATAAAAAAAGGTATGCTAAAAAACTCGGACTTATTTTTCTTCCAATTGAATCATTTTCAAACCGATTCCAACTTGAGTGTCGAAGTGGACTTGGCTAAACACCACGCTGGTGTTTAGCTTTGTTCATTTCGCAGGATATTGAACTATTCTCACTTAAGAAATACAAATTGACAGTTCATATAATTTTCAGTATCAACACACCGATCAGAGGGAATCATCAAATTATTTTCCCTCTCTTCTTTAACATCGGTGGAGTTAATGATTAGATGTTTGATTCTCAGGGTTTTGAGGAAAAGATTAATGTAAAATGTTAACTTCTGTTTCCACCCTTTGTTTTCGAATCATTGGTGAAATTGATAGATTAGGTGTTTTCTTTTTGTTCTGATCGTAGGATATTTGGAAAATTATGTGAAATTGATGATGTAATGAATTTGGATGATGATTTTGCTCTGAAAATTAATTGGCAATTTTTGGAGAGCTATCTCTTCAATGTTGAGATAGAGATTTTGGAAAGGGTTATTAAACATCAACATATACATATTAGCTTTTCATGGAAAGAAGAGGAACAAAAGAATGGCGATGGGAGGGGGAGAGAAGAGAGAGATAAATGTAGAAGACATTGCGACCTAATATTGTTTAAAAAGAGAGTCAAATTTGCCACATTGTTTAAAATTTGCAAAATCATTATTGCGACCTAATATTATGTTCAATTTTAACTTAGGGACTCTCTAAAATCATTTTCCAAATCCGAGGGCCTAAAGTATCTATTTTAAACTTCAAGACCATATAGACATCCATCCCAAATTTGAGGTTCTAAAAATGTATATTACCCAATTTTATTTTTAAGAAAACCATCAATTTCTTTGATATTTATCAATGATTTAACATATGGAATGAAAATAGAAGTGAATACACTTGAACAATGGTAGACGGGTTCAAAGTTTTGTTAAGAATAGTAATAAAATTGGATACCTACTAAATCCTTATTGAGAATAGTTTTATTTTTCTATTGTACCATATTTGCAAAATTAAATTGTGGAATCGATGATTGTGTTCAACACGAATCAAAGTAGTCTCAAGTGCATGATTACATAGTAGTATTTCATGGTCTAAATTATCAAATTCTTCTATATTTATCAATGATTTGAATAAGACTTATGGAATAAAAATAGAATTGGATACACACTTAAACAATGGCGTTGTTGGGTTCAAAGTAGTGATGGAGAATAGAAATTAGGTGCAATTACTAAAGTTTAACCAAATGAAACTTTTAGAACCATAAAGACTGAATTAAAAGTTTTAAAATAATAGATATATACTAAATTGAAACTATGTCAAAACAATTATTACAATTTAATTTATACTATTAAGTTCGTCATTATAAAAAAAATTATCCTCTTTAACACAATTATCTCGAGCCACTATTTGGTCGAGATGGAACAAAAAGTAGAGAAATAAATGGATGAGATTAAAAGATTAAAGGGTATAGCTAAATTAAAATCATAGCATGTTTCTATTTTTAAAGTTATTTTATGACTTTATAAATATAAATTTTAAAATATGTTGCTATTAGAAGATTACCATAGGTAGCGCCTTGAACACATTCATTCATTATATTGCTTATAACTCTTTAATACTAATTTGTTAGGATATTACCTAACAAAGAACACAAGAAAATAAAAGAATACTAAAAAAAACTAGCCAATAATACACAAGAACACACAAAAATAGAAAATAGAAAGAACCCTTATCAAAGATATAAATATATTGCAATATACCAATAGTATTTAAGAGGAATACAGTTTCTCAAATTCTCATGGTGGAAATTTCTACCAAAACGATCCACACCATCTAAGGAACCCTAATACTTTATATTTATACTCGAGACAATTTAAGCTAGAGACGCTTATGTATGATCCTAATAATAGTCCTAATATATCTATAATTAGGCTTCTCATAGATATATCTCAACTTTAGGCTAACACACCTAACTATATCATTTACCCTTATCCAATCATTTTACAAATATGTTCCATAAATTAAACATCCCAATCATAAACAATGACATAACCATAAAACAAACTGAGCAAAGTATGCTCAATATAGGTAACATGGATTGAATAAGGGATCTTATGTCCCCGAATTCTGTAATACAAACTATACAAAGAACCCATCGAGATTTTCCGACGAAAAATCATACATCTTCTTCATCTTCGTATACATAGAAGCTATCAACAAACTATCAAAACCAACAAGATGATGGGTGGTAATGGCATTCACAATATTGAGTAACTTGGCAAGTTTTTTAAGTCCAAGTTCGTCATTCAGTAAGTATTCGCAATTGCGAATCATGTACTTTAGGTCGCTGACCGTACCTAGGAAACGTCGAGTTACGATGGCGAACTCCACTATAAACTTCGGCATGGATTTGATCACTATTAGCTTCAACAAATAAACGATGTCGTAAATGCCATGAAATGTGATCCATTTGACTATTCGATTGCTACAAAAAAAATGATAGAAATGCGAGTCGAAATTCGGCTGATCGGATTCCTTCTCTTTGTTTCTTGAAATCAAACCCTTTGTTCTTCAAGAATTGGATCGAAGTAGAATTGAAGAGATCTATTTCTTCGTCAAAATCAGAAAAAGTGAACTCCCATGTCATGCCAACATTTTCATTCTCGTCAGCTAGAATAAGGCCCAATTGAAGAATCTTCAAATGGTTTACGTTGAACTTCAAATCTTGATAGAGATGTTCTTCAGGAGCACTTTTCGGGTGGATCGGATAAAGCCAGAGAACTCGATATCAATGACGATCACTAGAAACCTAGAAAGATAGACATTGAGAATGGCCAATTCTTGGCAGAGATTATGAGACCGAACTTGTCAGACCAAACCCATGTTTTGAAGCTTTTGTGCATCTTTCCAGATTGACATGCCTCATATACACCAAAATTATCGTTAGCATCAACTCTTAATTTACACTTTTTAATAAGTTGATCAAGCACCTTAATGGATGAATGACCAAGGTGATTGTGTAACAAAGACTTGGTTAACAATACATCAACAGAAATGACAGCAAACCCGAGACACGAGATCACTAACAAGAACAGGATTGCCCACAAATGTCATGCCATCAAAATACCTTGCCATTCGAGTCAAATTTTCACTTATTTTGGATGAACCTTTTCGCGAGGATTGAACTAAACGTTTTAGATAGTCTGCTCGTGATTGAACTCCAAACAGTTCTCGCATCGCAACCCACAGATCCTTCGAAGTTTGGAATCTCATTACTCGTGTAGCGATTTCTTCTGACATACAGTTGCATAGTCACCCCAAAATGAGTTGATCGGCTAGCTGCTACTTCTATCACGATTGCATAAACAGAACTGGACCCACCCTTCTCTAGGGCTTGCTTCACCAGCCAAAGTTTTGCTGATGGTTTTGCTCGGACACGGATTTCCCCAGTTAAGTATCTTTCTAACTTATAGCTTCGAAGAATTGGCCATGCCAAGTTTCGCCAAAGAAGCAAATTCTTTCTATCCATTTTGATGGAAGTAAATTGGCTTAATAGTTGATTCAGGGATGGACCGACATATTGCCTGAGGCAAGCAGACGATTGAGACCGACCAAAATTAGCCATTGAATAGGCTCTGACCAACTAAACAAAGGAAAGAACAGCGGCAGAAGATGCAATTGGAATTTCTTTTTCAGGATATTATTCTCAAACAATGCTCTCCTTTCTCACATTATCGTGATGAAGACTTGAGATGAATTATATATAGAGAAACCAAATAATAAAGAATTATATAATAATACAAGAACAAGAACAATTCTAGGAATACAAATACGTGGAGTACCTTCACTGGTGGGAGAATAACAAACTTTAATTCCACAATGTTCTGGAATAGTTCACTTTGACACCGGTCCGGTTCTCCACATCGGACGGGTTCTCCATGTCAGCTCGCAGCTGGCTCTTACTCAGCAGGTTGACCATTGTGTTGACTACTGAATGTATCCTCAATACCTAACCCTCACTCTCCTATTCTCCCTTTCTCAGCTCTCTCCGGCTCTTCCATTTGCTCTCTGTTCATCCCAGCTCTCTCTTGTCTCTGTCTTTGCTCTACATCTCGGTCTCTCTCTCTCTCTCTCGTCTCCAATTTTGTTAAGGTATGTAAAAACTAAATTTTGAATTTGTGTTTTGATTGATTCTGATGTGCGAGGTAATGTATTGGGAAAATTCTCTGTCTGCTTCTGCGTTTGATCATTCATGAATTTGATTAGTATAAAGTAATCTTCATACATACATACATACATATATATATGAGAGCAAATCCTAAAAGGTAGCTAAATGCGCGTCCCTCCCTCCCCTTCCCCTTATCAGTTTGCGTGCGCCTCCCTTTATCTCCCTATCGATTTTTCATCTCTGATTCTCTGAATCTCTATCGATTCACCGCCACCACCAGCCCCATTGCCATTGTCGATTTCAGATTTCAGCTGACGTCTCCCACCCACATACTCACTTTTGATTTTAGCTTCAGCTTCAGCCCAACTCTCTTCTCTTTGTAAGTTTTAGATCTGTGTTTAGTTTACTTTCTTTAAGTTTTAGATATATGTTGATTTTAATAGAATTTGAGATTTGGCATCAATTAATATCGGGTTTGCCGAAGATTCCACTCACTACTTATTTTTAGTTCACCGATTTTGATTGAATTTGTGTGCGTCCCTATTGGGTGTGGTTGTAATTGAAAAGCTATGCCCACAATGTTTAATCCCGCAATCAAACAAATAGAGTGGACTTTTTCAATCAATACGGTAAAAAAAATTTGGCTATGACCCACCGAATCCAGAGCCCCTATATTCAATCCTGCTTCTGCTTCAGCCTTGGTCCATGGTACTTGATTGAAATAGAATGAATAATTGAATTAAATTGAATTGAATACTTGGTCTTTGTTACTGATTTTGATTGAACTGAACTGAATTGAATTGAATATCAAGGGTTGTATATAAAATCATCTCAGAATTTTGTTATCTGGGTTTGCCATTTGGCTTTGATTGATTAATTTGTTTACCATTAGTCTATTCTAGTGTGTTTTGAATTTTGGGAGTCTGAGACTGTAATAGTGAATCAACACCAATTAATAGTGAAGACAATTCTCCCCATGAATTGGTTTTTTTCTTACACCCGATGATTGGGGTCCTTATATACCTTTGGACATTTCATTTAGTCAATGTAATTGTTTCTTATCCAAAGAAATTGTGAAGACAATTCTAGGATAATTAGGGATGTTTTAATATTTAAGTTTAAATCTTTCCTACTTTTAAGACCTCAAATGTTGTACTATTTAAATTTGAACTTTTGGGTATTGATTCGATCATTTTAATTATATCTTTGCAAATTGCACATAGAATATTATTGTACTTGCAAATTGTATTGGAAATACTCCTTTTAAAGAATTGAAAAATTACTAACTAAAATTATTTGGTTAAATTTAAATGAAAAAGAGGTAAAAAAATAAAATAAAATAAAATAAAACAAGATGGGGAATTAACTTTGTATATCCTTTCTCATACGTGATTTGAAGTTGCAGACCTCAATTCAGATATTTTTCTTAATACCAATTTGATCTTGCTTTGAAATACTTGTTCTTTAATTGCTTTATTCACTATCTCTCAACATGAATGTAAATCGTTTACACATGGACTTCATCTATTGCTTGACTACTACTAAAGCGAGCATAGCTCAATTAGCATACAAGTGTGCTAGTAACCACGATGTTTGTGATTCAGTTGTACTCATCCACTGCTTGACTACCACATATGTCTTTTCATTCCATTTCTCTATCTGATGTGAATCTCCAACTTGGTGCTAACTCAGTCGGCCGCATCCCCTTTTACACCGAATGTTTAATATAGTTGTTGCTTTCCAATCTTTTACTTTGAAACCTAATGCTTTCAGTCACTAACTGGTTTCTGTTTGTTGTTTAGCTGGTCTGGTTCTGTTATCTAATGGGCATACATTTTCTAGCACTTTTTGTTAATTTCCATTATCACTCTGTTAATTTTTCAGGTTTGCATTAACTTTTGCCTGATAGTTGTTGCAAGGATGGTTGAGCTTCTCTTTGATGATATTTTTAAGATTGAGCGTTTGAACCCAGATGGTAAAAAGTTTGATAAAGGTACATTTTTGTATGGTAGTCACTCTCTTTTCATTTATATAATTTTTCCAGGGATGCTTGTTAGCAGACTATGACAATTTCGTTGCCATATATCTGTAAAACCATTGTGCCATTCTTTAACTTTCTGATGGCGGTTGGAGATGTACTTCGTAGGCCTTTAAATCTTCTCATTCCTTATTTATCGACTTTGTAGAGGTTTCCTTTCAACCAGTTAGGATGTCATCTGGAATAATATTGATTATATATTATAACTCATGTAAAATATGTTAAAAAAAACTTTTCAACAAATTTAGGCAGATGACATTTATGTTTTCACGATCTGTCCAACAGTTACTCGAATAGAGGCAAAGAGCGAGAAGTTTGACATGTTCATGCATCTAGATATAAATTCAGAAATATACAACTTGAAAGAAGGTGAGAAGTTCTCGATGGCACTAGCTCCAACTCTGAATCTTGATGGAACCCCTGACACAGGCTATTTTCTTCAGGTAACTTGTTCTTCCATTGATTATAGTCTGTTGCAAACTGGACGTAGTGTGGTAATTATAAGAAAATAATTCCTTGGTATAATCGTTACTGGTTGATGGAAGAATTTAGGCCCCACATATGGTAATCATTTAGTTTTTGATAATTAAGCCTTAATCATCCCTTCCTCTAAATTTCTTGCTTTGTTATCTATTTTTTACCAATGTTTTCAAAAAATTAAGTCAAATTTTAAAAACTAGAAAAAAAAAGTAGTTTTTAGAAACTTGATTTTGTTGTAGGAATTTGATTAAGAATTCAACTCTAGATGTAAACCATTGGAAGAAATTGAGAGGAAATATGTTCAATTGTAAAAAATAAAAAATAAAAAACCGAATGGTTATCAAATAGAACCTTAGTAGTCCATTGTGTTATAAACTACTAGTTTTGAAATATCACTTCGAGCATTAATAGGTAAGAAGAAACTTTCAATCTACCCAAATATATTTGCTGTCATGAGGGGTCTTCATTGTTTTCTGACAACTATATTTGGTCTTTCATCTATTCAAACACTAATTCACTTAAGCATTCTCGACACTTGAAAATGTCTATTTAACAATCATTAGGCTGCATAACAGGGCAATCGGAAGTCGCTTGCAGACAGATATGAATATGTCATGCAAGGGAAGCTATTCAGGATATCGGAAAGTTCTGGTCATGGCGGTAAAGCGTACGTGCTATAACTTCTCGAAACAATTTTGATGTGACACCTTAATTCTACTGTATGAGCATTAGAGAACCGAGAGTTTGACATTGCGGAATTATATTTATCTATATTTGAGCGAGAACCTGTCCCAGTGCATTCTGCTGTCTGTGATGGATAGAATTCATTTTAGTTTCCTTTTTCTTTTCTTTTTTTTTTTTTTTCTTTCTGAACTTTAGGAACATACATATATTCTAGTTGAATTATTATCTTAAAAAACTATATTTCATCTTAATCCAGTGAAATAGATGCGTCTTTTGGTGGGCTTCTGATGATGCTGAAGGGAGATCCCTCACATTGCAGCAAGTTTGAACTTGACCAGAGGCTGTTTCTTCTCATCAGGAAGGTGTGAAGTGCTTTCATTTGATTTGAACTCTAATGACTTGCTAGAAAAGCTCGGACATCACTCATCGCTATTAGAACTGTGAACATTTAGGAATCTGTGTATTGTTGAGCTCAAATTGAAATCTGTATTTGATAAAATATTGGACAGTGACCCTATCTTGTGAAGAAATTCATATCTTGCCGATGATGTTATGAATCATGATCACAATATCTTACTGTCATTTCTCTTCGTTGCATTTATGGTGGTGGAGAGTTATCATAATCAAGCTCTAGTTACACGGCCGAGGGAAGAACTGGGGATAGACATGGTACAAAATTAAGAAAAATGAATTAGGAGCGTTTGATAACTATTTGGTTTTTGAAATTTAAGTTTATAAACATTCCTCTTTAAAAGTCTTAGTTTTTGTTTTTAATATTTGATTAATAATTCAGACTCCGTTTGGTAACCATTTTGTTTTTAAAAATTAAGTCTATTGACATTATTTTTACCACCAAATTCCTTCTTTTGTTATCTATTTTTTACCGATGGTTTAAAAAATCAAGCTAGATTTTGAGAGCTAAAAAAAAAAAAAAAGTAAAAAAGTAACTTTCAAAAAGTTGTTTTTGTTTTTGGAATTTAGTAAAATTTCAACAATTATACTTAATAAAGATGTAAATATTGTAAGAAATGTGGATAAAGTAGACAAACCAAATGATTACCAAATGGAGTCTTAACTATTGTACTTGAAAAATATGTAAATTATTATAATAAATTGAGAGGAAATAAGTTTAATTTTCAAAAACTAAAAACAAAAAGCGAAGGTCTCATTTGTAACCATTTGATTTTTAGTTTTTTATTTTTTTAAAATTAAATCTATAACACACTTCCATCCCTAGACTTTTTTCTTTTGTTATCTACTGCCAAATTTTGAAAACTAAAAAAAGTAGTTTTTAAAAACTTGTTTTTGTTTTTGAAATTTGACTAAGAATTTCACTATTGTAATTAATAATAATGCAAATAACAAAATGATTATCAAATAAGGCAGTAATATCCACCTAGAGGTCTTAAATTTCTTTCTTCTGGGAGGAATTTTTTTTTGTAACTTCATTATGGCCTCATTTTGTATCATTTTAGATATTTCATTCACATGAAATGTTTGTTTTTTTTAAAAACAATGTTATTTTAATAAATAATGACAAAAATATGGTTGAAGGAAAAATAATGACAAAAATAGGATTATAGAGTCGTGGACCCAATATATGATTGAGAGAAAACGTATACCATGTCCATGAGTATTTAAATGAATCGTGGACCCAGTACACAATTTAGATAAAATCGTATACCCAATCCATGATTTTAAGCTCTACGTGGCTGTCAGACTTTGTCATGTAGGAAATAGTTGACCCCATCTATGAGTTCCATAATTTTTTTTTTTTTTATAAAAAAAATATTTGTTTCACCATCGCTTCTAAAGGTGGTTATCAATCTAGCAAGATCATTTTATTAAAATATATAATTTATTTTAACAAATGAAGAATAATCTATTCAAATATTTACTTAATTTATTTTTTATAATAAAAACGTGTTAAATAAATGGAATTATTTTTACTGAATTGTTAATTTATTAGCCAACAATATTTTAAATATATTTAAATAATAAACTGAGATAGTTAAATTTAGTTAATATAAAACTTTGTTTTTCTCAATAATAATAATCTATTGCTTTATTTTTTTTAATAATCAAGTAATTATTTATTGAAAGTAATTTTGATTTGATCTTTCATTATGAACATATAATCACCCTAGACTATTTATAATAAATTAATTATTTATTGTGGTTAATTATTATTACTAATTTTATTATTAAATATCATATTTACAAAACACTTTTAGTATTATTTATTAATATATCATATTTTTATCTCTTTTTTTCACTTTTTATATAATATACTGTTTATTAAAATATTTTTCTTATATTATTTAATTAAAATTAAATTACTAATGTTGAACTTGATTAATTATAAAAGTGATTAAGTATTAGGTTATAATCAGTATGATGTTCATTAAGTGCATAAATTGGTTAATTTTATTATAAATTACTCAATCTTCACATTTATATAATTATAACTATTATTGATTCATAATTAATTATTTTTTTTATCAATATATTGAATGTTGTTTATTTTTTAATTATGAATATATTGCAACTATAATAAGATTTTCATGCTTAAATTAATAAATTAAATGCAAACACAAACTTTGTTCACAAAATTCTGATAGTTATTTTCAAATACAACTAAATACAGTTATTTTTTATTCCTAAACATTCTATGGTCAAACATCTTATTCCCAGTCATGTATAAAACATTAAGGTTAAACTAAACAGCCATAAAAAGAAGAGAAAGAATCTAATTTGTTATGCGAGAGAGGAGAAAGATATAATTGCTTTAGAAATTCAAAGTGGTTTTCTCAAAAAACCACTATTGTCCATGGTTTTGAGCATTAGTGAGATATAATGACACGTATTTGGCAAGACTAATTCTCATATTTCCTTTCATACACATTTTTAAAATTAATTGCCACATATAATATAATATATTTGTTTAATAATGATACTAATTCTATTAATCCTCTTTTTTAATTTTTTTTTAAAAATAAAATTGTGGACCCTGTCCATAATTTCTAATGTAAAACTTGTGAAACTATCCATGATTTTTCAAGTCATGTGCAGCTTAAATCGTGAACCGTATATACAATTTTGTCTAAACCGTGTATCGGGTTCACGATTAATTTAAACAGTCGTGGACCCGAGTGCATCGGGTCCACGATTCCTTTACTTTATTTTTATCATTATTTTTTCTTCAATCCTATTTTTATCCTTATTTATTAAAATAATATTATTTGAAAAAAAAACTCATGAAATTGTTTCTTAATCTAAAAAAGAGAGATAAAAACGAATAGTTATCAAATGGAAATGAATGCATTCTATTCTTATTCTCATTGGGGATTTTTACATTAACTTTATCATGTAATATTGTTTGAAACGAGGCCTAAAAATTAGAAATTTGAGATTTAATATCAATATTGGTTTCAGGGGTTTAAAAGGAAAACAAGGCAATGACTTATATGTCTTAGACATTCAAATGGGATCTGGCTCAACTTTTCTAAATGTGTACCTTCTTCCTTCTCCTTGTTCAATCTACTGGTTTTTTATGTATGTTACAAATAAAATTTTGAAGCTTCCCTTCTTCTAATCCTTTTTCTTTGTTACTCTTCTTCATCAATCTGCATCTTTCTGTTAACTGCACGTGAAAGTACCAATCTTATTCCACAATGCTTGTGAGGCCTGATGCTCTCACGAATTCTTGCTTCAGGTTTCTTCCTCTTCATTCTTCCATCTTTTTTGCTCGTTGAATTTGCAAGTTTTTCTTTGATTTGCTTCATTCGTTTGGATTCTTACTCATACTCATTTTTCTCGCTCCTTGGTCTCACTTTAGTTTCTTCCTCATTCTCCTTGGTCTCGCTCTCGTTTCTTCATTTCGCACTCTAGCTTCCATCTTTGTTTCAAGAGAATACATACCACTATTTTTTCTTTTTTAAATGCAGGTCAAGCGAGAAGAAAACCGCCAATTTTTCTAAAAAAAGTGCAGACTAAGAGCGAGAAGAAATAATTATGGTGATTTTGGTAATTTCATAAGAGATGACGTAAGCAAAAAACAAAAGCTAGGTCAAATTCCATTTGTGCCTTATATTTTGGACTATTCATGCCACCTTCTCATCGAGGAACCAACCCATCCCACATGTATCTTTGGTTTGTTTTGGTAATTTTGCTAGTGATCACACTGGAGAAGGTAAAAAAAAAAAGCCTTATGCTTGGCCTTAAAAAATAGGCGATTCATACCAAAAAAAGAAAAAAAAGCCCCAATTTTTAAAGTTAAAAAACCAACCCTATTTAGCAATAGTTTGGATCCGTTTGATAATCATTTTATTTTTATAAAATTAAGTCTACGAACACTATTTTCATTTTCAAATCTTTTCCTTTATTATCTACTTTTCACCAATGGTTTAAAAAACATGTCAAATTTTGAGAACTAAAAAAAATATAGTTTTTCAAAAAGTTGTTTTTGTTTTACGAAATTTGACTAAAAATTCAACCATTGTACTCAACAAATATGCAAATCATTGTAAGAAATGTAAATGAAATATGCTTAACTTTCAAAAACAAAAACAAAAAACCAAATGGTTACCAAATAAGGCATTGGTTATTTGTTCTTTGTTTTTTAAAACTAAGCTTATAGATACCACTTCCACCTCTAAATTTTTTATTATTTATTTATTTTTTTACCAATGGTTTAAAAAATCAAGCCAAATTTTAAAAAATAAAAAAGTGTATTTTAAAAAGATTGTTTTCAAATATAGGAAAATGAACTAAAATATTTATAAATATAGCAAATTTTCACTGTTTATTTGTGATAGACTGCGATAAACTATCATTTGTATCCATTTGGTCACGATAGACGCAGATAGTAGTCTAGTACGATATATTGTGACATCTTACTATTATTTGTAAATATTTTTAAAAATTTTGTTAATAAAATAATTTTCCTTTTAAAAATTTGTTGTTGTTTTTAGAATTTGGTTAAGAATTCAACAATTATGCTAAAAAAATATAAATCATGATAAGAAATGAAAAAAATAAACATACAAAAATAAATGATTATCAAATAAGGTTTTAATAAATCAAAATTAAAAAGTTCAAAGGCTAAATTTGTAATTTAAAATAAAAATTACCCTAAAAAAATGAAAATTCAAGAGCGAGTCGGACGAACGAGACTATCGTAATTCCGGTTCAACGAAGAGTCGGTCGGTTTGGTTTTGGACCAAAAAGTTAAGAACCGTAGAACGAACGATTACGCTGGAACACAAGTGATCCTCTGTTATCTTCAATATATCTCAACACAATCTGTCAATTCCTTTCTGCAACTTTTTTGCTTGGGTTTGATCACTCATGGCTGCCCAAACCCATATTTTTACCGGATTAGCTTTGGCTTCAAGTCCTTCTTCTTCATTTCAATCCTCTTCTTCCAAGCCCGCTAGCCTCTGTGTCGCCACAAAGCTCTTAAGAACCTCATTCCTTAATGGCGGAGGTATTGTTTTCGCCTTTCTCTCTGTTTACCGATCTTCATTCTTTTTTACTGCTATTTTCGGTTTGGTTGGTTTGGAGTGAGCGAGAAATTTGAATTGAATCGTCTTGGGTGAATAGTTTATTTTGGTTGCGTGTTCTTTGAGTTTAAGAGTGTTTGTGTAGTGATTATTGGGCATCTGGGTGGCTGAGAAAAGTGGGTTTTAAGCTTTGTAGGGCATAGCATTGTGTTGTGGTGTAACTATTAGTTGGTTGTCCTGCAATTTGGGCATTTTGATTCTGTATTAGATCTGTTGTAATTACGCTTGTAATTTTTCCCAATCATTTGAAGAGGCTTTTAGAGATTGGACTTGTTCTTATTGCCTGCCTAATTTTCTTTTGTTCGTTTCTAATTTATATTATTTGGTGGAAATGCCTTCAGATTCTGAAATTTGTGTTTACTTTGTTGGATTAGTCTGGGTTCCGAGTAAAGTAAGTGGAAATTTAGAATTTTCCTGGAATTTCTGTGGTGACCACAAATCTTTGATCCCTTTATGTTCAAAATTTGAAATTGGGATTGCCAACTGGTTCTACGACTTTCATGGTCAAGAAACTTGTCAGTTATTTAATATTGATATCTTAATTACATGATCTCTAAGATATTTGAAAGACGGTCTTAACATTGACATGAGATATAGAAACTAGTTCAATGCAAGTTTATTTTATTTATTTGTTTATTAAGGAATCTATATATATGGTATTCTTACGTGGGTTAAAGAGAAATATCTTTCTTTTTCCAATAGATTTTTTTCCCAGAAGGAAACAAATTTTCATTGAGTGAAAGAAAAATACAGGAAGAGGAAGAAAACGAAACCTAGTGCCAATGAAGATTACAAAGAGTGTTTCAATTGGCCAAAATATCAGTGAGGCTACAATAGCTAAAAGGAGAGTAATATTTACGTCAACATAAAGCGGTTGATAGTGCCATGTCAAGGATTTTATCTGGGAAAAATTCATGTTTTAAATTGTCAATACAGTCTTCCACTTAATGGGGAACTGCACTTTGTACCAATTGATTACATGAGAGCGTCTCTCCTTTTCTATGCCTTCTCAAATGAAATCTATGAAAAGTTTCTCAACAGAACGCATAGCCTTGGCAGGGATATGGATCTCAAGGAGAGAGACATGGAATAAATGGAGAGGTTAGGTTGCGTGCATGGTTGTTAGGCTATCCCCTTCTATGGTTATTAAGTCTAGAAAGTCTTCTCCTAGGTAAAAACTGTAAATCCTTTTCCCAAATGCTTATAGAAAATCTACTGTTGAGGTTTGATGACCTACAAGAGAGAGAAGATGATTGAGTATTCAGTTAACATCTTTGTGTTGTTTGTTGAACTACTTCACCTATCAAGTTGATATGCTATGGCCGAACGTGGATGAATTAAACAAATTTTAGGAATTAAAGAGAGGAAAAATATACTTTGGTGACCATGACAATGCTATTTAGAGGAGTAGAAGATCCCAATGTGGAAGGATTGAGGATCACACGTTGGATCAAAGGTGAAGATGTTGTGCTATGGAAGGTGTTAATTGGCTAGTTACTGTTTGTTTAAATAAGGCTATTATACTTTAGTTTTACTGCTGTCATTTGACTTAGTTACTATGCCAATGACAAAGGCTGGTTTGTAGCATTTTAAATAGGGGTCTCTAGATTGTAAAAGGTATTATTCTCTGATTCAAGAATACTCCAAGAAATATTCTGCACTAGTTTTGGTATTAGAGCAACCAAATTTGGGAACCAAAATGGCCGGAAAAAAGAATCCAGTCGCTGCCATCTTCAGTACTGACGCAAGTCAAACTGATGAAGAGGTTGAAGTCCTCTCTCCAAGATCTATCTCTCAACATCTCCTTAAAATGGACGATTCTATGGAAAAAATGAGAACAACTTGATCTTCACCAAATGGCGAAGACCTTGACTGAACCGATGGACTTGTTGTCCACTCAGCCAAACTATTAACCTACAGGCCACAACCAAGAAGACATTTTCTGATAAGTGGAAGACTAGGCATTAATGGTTGAGAATGGAGGAGTAAATGAACTTTTTCCAATAGTTTTCCATAACCATAGAAAAAAGCCAATTTCAACTTTGGAAGTTTGTGAGCTTCCTCCTATCTTCGTCATTTTAAACTCGAGGACGATTTTCTTTTAAGAGGGAGGGAACTGATATAGTGTACTCTTTATTCTCTCTTTACTGTGGCTTTACCATGGCTGTAATTTTCTGTTATTGCTGGTTTTTAAGTCTTGTAAGCTTTTTACTCCGGTCAATGGCCAAGTTAATTGGCTAGTTACTGTTTGTTGGCTTTGTTACTATGCCATTTGAAGGACCGAAAACCCAGTGACCAAATCAAATTCTGGAGACCAAAATGGATTTTATCCTATCTTAATTACTCTTAACAGGAAATAATAATTTTTCCTGCAGGGAACATGTTACAAATTACACGGATGAAGTCTTTACATTCTGATCCATCCCATGGTTGTAGACGTGGAGGTGCTCTTGGTGCTCGCATGAGCCTTTTGGACCGTTTTGCAAGGGTTATTAAGGTAACTTGAATTGTTTCATCCCTTGGTTTAGTTATCTTTGGAACTTCACGAATTTTGTGGATTACCATGACATTTGCTTTCTCTTTGATAGTCATATGCAAATGCACTTGTAAGTTCCTTTGAGGATCCTGAAAAAATCCTGGAGCAGACAGTGCTTGAAATGAATGATGATTTGACAAAGATGCGTCAAGCCACAGCGCAGGTAGCTTCTGAACCGTGTATTTATCATTCTTCTTCGCCTGCCCTACCTTTGGTGTTGTCCTTTACTTTTGAGCCAGTAGTGCTGTATCTTCCCTTAAACTTTCTTTTATAATTTATTCATGATTCAGGTTTATCAATGGTAAACTAGAAGTTTCATGTTATTAGGAAATATTACACAAGGATGCCAAATAATGAGGTGCCTTAATCAATTAAGATCTATGAAACAAATTACCTTTATACCAAAAGGCAAGCGGATATACTAAATATCAGTCTTAATTTTTTAATGCAGACTTATTACATATTTTCTTCACTTCTAGTTCCATGTATTCATTTTAAATAGAAACATGGGGCCTCCTTGGCTCTTCCTTCTGGATTTGAGTTGGGTGTGTGTACCTTGAGGGATAGGTGGAACTTGGCAGTGACAGACCTCGACACCACAAAATGCAATGCCTTTCATTGGTTTTGCGTTTTTCATCTGTAAAACTCTGCATTTTTATTGAAGGTGCTAGCTTCTCAGAAGCGCTTGGAAAACAAGTATAAATCTGCACAGCAAGCTGCTGATGATTGGTAAAACCATTTTCCATTTTCTCAGTAGAGTGTTTCCTGATTGGTGATCTTTCATTGTAATACACCTTTTGGTGGTTGGGAGTCCATTAATTCCCCTCTATTTCATTCCTCAATAATATTGCTTCTTCTTCAAAAGTAACTTTTAGTAGATTGATAGGCATACACCTTTCATTTCGACTTTTTATATAGGTATCGAAAGGCACAATTTGCTCTCCAAAAAGGAGATGATGATCTTGCTCGGGAAGCTTTAAAGAGGCGCAAATCATATGCTGTAAGTTAGAACAAATTCTTTGCCAAGTCTGATTTATGTATTTCATGATAAACATTTGTTTTGGAACTTTTGCCAAAGTTTCAGTTATTTTCACGTGAAGAGTTCTTCAACATGATTTTTACAGTTAATTTCTTCATTTTCTGACACACTTTAACATGCTTGGTCTTTGAATGGTAGCACGTAGGTCCTATGAGGATTTGGTCATATTATGAAAAATGACCTATGTATATAACTTTCTCGTCCTCTAAACTTAGCTGAAGTGGAGGACACGGAGTTAGAAATTGATAGATTTGATGTCTCTATACTATGTTTTTTTTTTTTTCTATCGACAAATCTTTTAGAAGTATGAATTTATGCTTTTACACTCCTGACGCCCCTCTATTAATCTCCCTTGAGGAGGCAGCTGAATGCCAGTGGTACTGCAGTAGAGGAATTTAAAAAGTGGGAGGGGAGTCCTATAGGAAGGAGTAATTCAATTCACGAGAATACTTTCTAGTCTCTAGTCACCATTTCTGTAGTTGTTATTACTTATTACTGTCCAAGAGGCAAGAACCTCCTGGTTTCCTTTCTAAATGGGTAGTTCGTCCTCTTTATGTTTTAGTTTCATTTGGCCCCTTGTAACTGTGAGTTCATGTTAACCTCCCTTCTCCCGGCTATTAATGGAGCCATTATTTCCCGTGAGCAAAGGAATTGTCTGTGTTTGATTCATTGATCCTTTCCAACGGCTTCACTTGTAATTTATTGCACAAGCATTTGGTTTCTACTCAATTCTCTAATGCTCCCTCTTCTTCTTTAAGCTTTGGGAGCTATATATCTCGAAGAAAACCACCCCATTTTTTCATCGTTGGTCACTCTTGGGGGGATTAATACCTTAAACTTTATGCCAAGAGCCTTTGCTTTTGTGCTGTTCGAAATTGGTATTCTTTTTGTGCAGGCATGCTTTTGAGGACTTTAACCACTTGTTGTGGCCAAGTGGCCATGCCCTCTTGCCTCCAAGGTGTGAGGTTGTTTCTGTTTGACTTTGAATTTATCTTTGGATCTAGGTTTTAGTTTATAGGGATGATGGAGAAAGCTGTTTGGATTGTTCTTTTAGGATAAAGGAAAGTTACCTGGGCAAGTTGGTGTAGTTGTGTGGAATATTTGGTTGGAAAGAGATGAGTTTTTTGGGGTATTTATTGTTCACAAGAGCAGATTTGGAATGAACATATACATCTCTTGTTGGGTCCTTCTAAACATTTCTGTAGTTTCCGTTTTTCATAAACAACGATTAATACTTTTTGTTTTGTTTTTTTTTGTGTAATTTTCTTTTTTGTAGGCCCTGTTGGTTTTGCCCATGTTCTTTTTTGTTTGTCCTCCCACTTTCATTCATTTGAGAGCATAGTTTCATGCTTACTTGTTAAGATCTCTATTTTCTATGAGAGGTGTGATAGGTTTGAATCTTCACTCTTGTATTTATGTGATGTTATATTCTAAAGTGAAAGTTAAACAAGAATTTATGAATGAATATTGGTTTTGTCATTAAAAAAATCATATTTTTGAGAAGGCATTTTTCAACTTGAGAAAACCCTTTTAATTTATTGTGTCACATGGAACTACTTTCATGTTATTTTCTCTCCTATAGGTATGCTATTAGAAAAAAATTTGAATTTGAAAGTTTAATTATGCATGAAAAGATTAATGATTTACTGTGACTGATGATCACTTTGTACCACTGGCAGGATAATGCAAATGCTTTGAAAGCTCAACTTGATCAACAAAAGAGTGTTGTGGAAAATCTTGTTTCTAATACACGGGTATGTTCTATTGCATTTTAAAATTCAAGTCTATTAAAAAAAGAATATAGCCGAGATTCTCTTGTATTACTATTGTAGGCAGTGTGAACATGTAAATCGTTAGTGTAAACTAATGAGGAAATCCATTTTCGTTTTGGAGCTATGAAAAAATATTGTACAGAACATTTTTGTAACTGCTGTAGTCAATACATATTGAGAAATTTATTATTATTCTTTTTGTTGAGGTAATGCAGATCCGTATTACTTTATAGGTTGCAAATATGATTAGAATTAAAAACAGGTAGAGACAAGTTGTCATGCAATACATGTTTGAATGTTAGTATAATTCTGACTTAACGCTTTCTAAACAAGGATAATTAGCCAATATCATACTATTTTACCGTAGGAACTTTTTTTTTTGTAGCTTTTAGAGAGCAAGATACAAGAGGCGAGGTCAAAGAAAGACACACTGAAAGCGCGTGCTCAGTCTGCAAAGTTCGTGCTTTAATTGTGGATTGTTAAAATACTTTTTTCATGAGTCTCTTCACATATTGTTGCTGATACCACCTTTCATTGGTTTTAGGACCGCAACCAAAGTGAGTGAAATGTTGGGGAATGTTAACACAAGTAGTGCTCTCTCTGCTTTCGAGAAGATGGAAGAGAAAGGTAAGGAAATAAAATGTTGAAGTCACTTTATTTTGTACAACATGTGAATCCTTGACTCCTAACTTCACTGCACAGTACATTGTGATATGAGCTCTTTGTTCAGCTGGGTGGCCAAACCCCTTATCCTTTACTTGATCTTAATTCTTAAGTTCCCTTTACATGAACATTTCAGTCTATTTCTTTTATGTATCTGGATCCCTGATGTGGTGATTACTGCACATTATTGAATCAAATCCTTGCTTCAGTTTTTAATCACTACTTTTCTTTCTAACATAAGATTTTGAAGCTAATATTACTTTATTTAGAAAATTTTCATACTGAGATCCTTGTGTATGCTTTATGGATCTGCGATGTCCTCTTTGCTTTCCTTTTTTATCAACGTTCCTCAAAATCTTGCTAGTTTTGGCTATGGAGTCTCAAGCAGAAGCTCTTGGACAGTTAACTGCTGATGATCTTGAAGGAAAGGTAACAGTACTGTTTTCCCTCCAAATTTATTTTTTGCTTAATTTTATTGCTGGTCAATTGAGCTTAAAAGCAGGAAATATAGGTACCATTTTGTTAGGTTACCACTTAACAAGAACACTCAAGAACCACAAAGAATACAAAGAATACAAATATATATTTCAACACCAACAAAGAAACAACAATATACCATACTCCATAGCCTTTCGAGAGGGCTACTCTCTCTCAAATTCCCACCCTCCTCCCAACCTTACTTCCTCTACTTATAACTAAAAACCCTAACAAAATTACTAACTATTTACTAATCTGCCCCTTCTAATAACCATACTAATATTCTATTAATAATCCTACTATATTTCTAACTAGGGCTCTCACACAGTTCTCTTAAAGATCATTAAGAGGGTGCAAGTTTCTTGTTTTGGTTCCTTCCAGAACTTTAGTTACTTCTTTGGTTAAGTATATTGTAAGCAATGACTCCAAAACATCTTTGATCCTGCCAACAAACTAAATGATTTCTCTCTGTTTCTTATTAAATAAACGATTTGTTTATTTGTTTATTCTTTTTTTGGTATAGCATATTTTGAATGTTGGTTAATTATGAAAATAATTTGATCTTCTAAAGTGTGACAAAATATCTTTTTCCTAAGGAACGTGTTTTCTGAGATAAAAACATACACCTAGTTCTTTGGAAGAACGTATTCTTTAATCATGGAAATTAGTTTCTGGATTTTGCTTTGTTGTTAAAGCTCCAAGGCATTATAAAAAATACTTTCGGCTTGTGATTGAATACTGGTTAGGTCTAATGTCCAGTGGTTTGCTAGGTTAGTAGACTTGGAACCTTACATCTAAGGATATATTAGACTTTAATCAAGCTGAACAGCTGCCCTCCTCCTCCCTGGATTTTTGAGGACGACTTTTAAGTTCACACATTAGGTATGAAGTGCGAGGTTTATACCGTGCATTTGTCTTCTAGTTATAGAGATCAATAGTTATTATCTCTTGAGTTATTGTTTGAATCCCTTTCATGTAAGTCTTTGTTTGTTCATTAAATTTTCCCTTACACCCTTTTTGGTCTTTCCAAAAAAAAAAAAAAAAAAAAAAAAATTTTTTCTCATATTAATCTTAGGAGAAAAGGGTTTCTTAAATAGAAGAATACCTAATTACAAAATAAGGAAAGAATAAAATAATTACAAATAAGGAAATAATAAAATACAGCAAATATAATACAATAAGTACAATATAAAATTTCACAATAAAGGAAATAATCAACACTCCTCTCAAGTTGGTTTGAAGAATTATCATTCATAGCCAGCTTGTCAATCAAACTTGTTGAATTGCCACTTTTGGAAGACCTTTGGTTAACACATCTGCGATTTACTTTGCTGTCGGGAGAAAGGGAATGCATATATTCTTGCATCAATCTTTTCCTTTTATGAAGTGTTTATCAACTTCAATATGTTTGGTCCTATCATGAAGGACTGGATTGTGGGCAATGGAAATTGCTGACTTGTTATCACAATAGATGCGTATGGACATTGTCTGAGAGAAATTCAATTCTTCCAACAGTCTTCTTATCCATATGTCCTCACAAATACCATGGGCTAATGCCCTAAATTCTGCTTCAGCACTACTTCTTGCAACCACACTTTGTTTTTTACTTTGCCAAGTAACCAGATTTTCTCCAACAAAAGAGCAATACCCCGACGTAGATCTTCTATCAGTCGTGCTTCCTGCCCAATCAACATCAGTATAAACCTCAATGTTTAGGTGGTCATGCTTCGTGAATAATATACCTTTTCCTGGAGTACCTTTCAAATATCTCAAAATTCTATAAACTGCTTCAAAGTGAACTGACCCGGGAGCATGCATGAACTGACTTACTACACTAACTGCAAAAGCAATGTCAAGACGTGTGTGAGAAAGGTATATATGAGTCTCCCTACAAGCCCCTGGTACTTATCCTTTTCTTTTACTTCTTTTTCAGTTGCAACAACCAATTTTAAATTTTGCTCAATAGGAATTTCTGCTATCTTGCAACCAAGTAAACCTGTCATTCAGTAGGTCAAGAATATACTTCCTCTGGTTGATAAGAATGTCATTTTTAGATTTGACAAATTTCATTCCTAGGAAATACTTTAAGGTTCCCAGGTCCTTGATTTGAAAATCATTAGCAAGGTTTTTCTTCAAGATATTCAGTTCTGTCTCATCATTACCTGTAAGAATGATATCATCAACATACACTATCAAAACGACCAACTTACCACTTCCAGTATGTTTATAGAACATAGTATGATCAGCTTGACTTTGACTGAATCCATAGCTTGTGACTGCCTTTCCAAACCGTTCAAACCATGCTCTGGGAGATTGTTTAAGCCCATATAATGATTTCTTTAACTTGCATACTTTGTTAATCTCGAGATCCACCTCAAAACCAGGTGGAAAGTCCATAAAAACCTCTTCTTCGAGATCCCCATTGAGAAAGACATTCTTCACATCAAGTTGATAAAGAGGCCAATCAAAATTAACTGCCACAGACAACAAGATTCTAATAGGATTAATTTTAGCTACTGGAGCAAATGTTTCTTGATAATCAATGCCATAGGTCTGAGTGTACCCCTTGACAACCAATCTGGCCTTGTACCTTTCAATACTACCATCAGCTTTACATTTTATAGTGAACACCCATTTGCATCCCACCGTCTTCTTATCTTTTAGTAATTTGACTATGTCCCATGTGCAATTTTGTTTCAGTCCATCACTGCTAATTTTCAATTCAAATCATTTAGGGCTTCCTGTATATTCCTTGGAACAAATAGGTTGGTTGTTTTGGATGTGAAGGCTTTATGACAGTCGGACAATCTATGATAAGAAAGATAGTTTTCAATGGGATATTTGGTGCATTTACGAGTACCTTTCCTATGGGCAATTGGAATATCAAGATTAAAGACATCAGGTAAAGGATTAGAAGGAGATGAAGAACTAAGAGAAATAGGAGTAGAGTGTCTAATACCTGGATCTTCAGGATCATTCATCGGAGTATTTGATTGGTCCTGTGATAAGTCACTTGTTTGATCTTTGACTCTTTGAGTCAAGTTTCTTCTAGTATAAACCTGAAGTTCAGGATTTCGACTTGTAGAGTCATTTTGTAGTGTTTCTCCTCTTGAAGAAGAACTCTCCATACTTGGTATCGAAGGACTAGAGCTCATAATTGCAGGACTGCTGATGTTTGGGAGAGATAAAGTATCCCAAAAATTATCTTCAAGGTTAGTTATCTCCCCCTGAAGAAAATTTGGGCCAAAAAAAGGTTGATTTTCCAAAAAAGAGACATTCATACTTTCAAAATACTTGTGGGTCAAAGGATCAAAACATTTGTAAGCTTTCTTATGAGAAACATAGCCTACAAAAATACATTTAGTGGCTCGAGGATCAAACTTAGTTCGAGAAAGAGGAGAAGTATGGACATAAGCAGTACACCCAAACAATTTAATTGGTAAATCAAAAGACAACCGATTATTAGGAAAAACTCATTGAAGTGATTAAGAGGAGTTCTAAAATTCAAAACCTTAGACGACATTCGATTGATTAGATATGCAGCTGTAAGAACGGCATCACCCCACAAATATTTTGGAACATTCATAGAGAACACAAGGGTACAACCAACTTCAAGTAAGTGTCTATTCTTTCACTTAGCAATACCATTCTACTGAGGCGTGTCACAACACGTAGCTTGATGAAAAATGCCCTTTTCTTGCTAAAAATTGGTTAATTGTTTATTGAAATATTCAATGCCGTTGTCAGATTGAAGAATTCGAATTTTAGTTTGAAATTGAGTCTCTATCATATTGTAAAACCTCTTTTATCTCTGACTTTTTTGTTAACAAATAAAACCAAGTTAAACGAGTGTGGTCATCTATAAAGGTAACAAACCAACGTTTACCACTATGAGTTAAGACTTTAGACGGACCCCAAATATCAGTATGAATTAAGGAAAAAAGTGATGAAGCCTTGTACGGTTTAGGCAAATAGGTGGATCGATGATGTTTGATAAAAATGCAACTTTCACATTGAAAAACTGAACAATCAAATCCTTTAAATAAATCGGGAAACAGATACTTTAAATAAAAAAAATTTGGATGCCCTAATCTACAATGCCAAAGCATGATAGTTTCTTTAACAGAAGGAGAACAAACACTACTCAAGCCCTGAACTTTGTTATGACTAGCAAAAACTTCATCTAAGTAATAGAGATCATCAATCATCCTAGCACGTCCAATCGTCCCCCCGATTCCTGATCTTGAAATATACAATGAGTTTCACAAAAGATAACACGACAGTTAGCATCCTTAGAGAGTTTACTAATAGACAATAAGTTACAAGCTAATTTCGGAACATGAAGGATAAAACGTAATATAAGTTTTGTAATCAAAGGAATAGTTCCTTTTCCTGCAATAGAGGTGAAGCTGCCATCGGCAATGTGAATGTTTTCATTGCAATATCCAGGAGAATATGATTCAAATAAATAGAGAAACTGGTCATATGATCAGAAGCTCCAGAGTCTATAATCCATGGAGATGAATTAAGGCAAGAGAGAGCTTGAGGACAAGTACCTGATTGTGCCAAGGAAACACTAGGATTACCAGATGATGAATTGGTCTGTACCAACTTCAGAATTTGATCAATTTGCTCTTTATTAAACGGACTGGAGTCAACAACATTAGCATTAGAGGCATGTTGCTTAGAACTTTTCCAATTCGCAGGTTTTCCATGAAGTTTCCAACAAGTTTTACATGTATGTCGAGGTTTATTGCAATGGTCGCACCAGACACGAGGCTTTTCATGTGGCTTGTTGGATTGATTAGAAGCCTTCATTGCAGTATTTTTAGTCACTAACGCAGAGCATTCAACTGAGTCAATAGGTTTTTTGCAAATCATAACATTTCTGCGGAAAGCAACTAGGAAAATTATAGCTGATGGACAGTGGCAACCGGTCGGCAGCGGAAACGGCGGTTGGCGGCGCAGACACGGTAGAACGGCAGACTGCGAAATCGCGACGACAGAAGGCTGGGTTTTTTTTTCTAGGGTTTCAAAAAGAAAAAAAATAGGATTTTTTATGGGGTTTTAGGGTTTCAAAAATTTTGTTTCTTTGATACCATGCTAAAAAAAAACATTATTTTTTCTCTTATTAATCTTAGGAGGAAATGGTTTATTAAATAGAAGAAATACCCAATTACAAATAAGGAAAGAATAAAATAATTACAAATAAGGAAAGAATAAAATAATTACAAATAAGGAAAGAATAAAATACAACAAATATAATACAATAAGTACAATATAAAATTTCACAATAAAGGAAATAATCAACAGCCTTGTTCTTTCTTCTCTTCCTTTTAGAAATTTAAAATTGGGAAGAAAGTTTGGTTCTGGCTGGTCACCTTGAGAAGGATAAATAATTTTGGAGAGCTTCTTCCCATCCAGAAGAGAATTGATGGAAGATTAGAGGAAAAATACAAATGGTTGTTGGTCCTAGTTGGCAGAAACACTTTCTTAGACAAATTTGAGGATTTTAATCATCTCTAGTGGCCATGCTCCTTTTCCACCAAAAGTTGTTGTCGTTTCTTGCAGGTTTCAGTCTAACCTATGTGTAGAGATTGAGTATCCAATGAGATGCTCGAGGAAGCTGTTTTGGACCTCCTTTTCTGGGGGAGGGAGAAAGTTTATTGGGAGGCCTATTCCCTTGCTGTTTTGTGATTAATCTAGTTGGAAAGGAATGGGACAGTGTTTCTTAGAAAAGATCGTTCTGGTGAGGACATATGTATTGGATGTAGCTCTTTCAATGCATATTTGGCTCACTTCAATTTTATTTTGCAACATTATGTTTTGCTACCAAAAATTGGGGTAATTTTTGTGAATGTTTCGAGGTACGAGTTTGTAGATGTTTTGAGGTATGCTTCCCTGTGGGATAACACTGCCCTTCTTATGAAATGGTTGTGGAGGTTTTGCCAGGAAGAAAACGCTTGTTGGAGATGTGTTATTGGGGCCATATATGGGGTTGATGCTCTCAGCTAGGCTTCTAAAATGCCTAAGAAGGGGAGGAAATCTAGACTCTGGGCCAACATCTTAAAGCTGAAAGACCACTTCTTTAACTTCACAGTGTTTATCGTGGGAGACGAGAGATTGGATAAATTTTGGAAAGACAGGGGGTGTGACTCTCAACCCCTTGCTCTGAAATTTCCTGATATTTATACTTTATCTCTAAAAAAGGATGCTGCAATTGTGGATTGTTGGTGTGCCTCTAGCCAATCCTGGAACTTGGGTCTCAAAAGACCAGCTTTTGATAGGGAGTTGGGTGATTTGGTGGCGATTTTGGAAACCTTAAACACTTGGATGCCTCAGGATTCTCATGAACTTCTCAAGTGGAAGTTAGATGCCTCAGGGAAGTTTACCACAGAAGCTATTTTGTTTTATTCTTACTAAGAGAATCCCGGCCCTTCCTCTAGCCCCTCTTGTATGGAGGCTCAAAATCCCCAAAAATGTTGAATTCAGAAACTTCAAAGGAAGCTTAAAAATTCTTCCCTTTTCCCTTCCATTTGCTATCTTTGCCTTAAGTCTGAGGAGTCCCTAGAACATTTGTTCCTTCACTGTGACTTTGCCACTAAGGGGTTTAAAATGTTTGGGCTGGAGTGCTGCCTACCTAAGAGGGTAGACGATTGGATGGTGGATGGGCTGGACTGTTTTGTGTTCAGTGGCAGAGGTAAAATCATTTGGAGATGTGCTACTCGCGCTCCTTTGGTGCATTTGGAAGGAAAAAAATAGCAAAATTTTTGGAGATAAGTTTGCTCATTTTGATTTTTTTGGATAGATGTGCAACACACAGCCTCTTGGTGGTGTACACTAAATTCTTTTATAATTATAGCCTCTTGATGATTTTTAACAATTGGAAGGCTCTGCTATATTAGTTCTTTTAAGGGCGGGCCCTCTTGGCCCCTCGCCCTTAGGTGGTCTCATTTTGATCCTTTTTGAAATATACATGTTTGTTCCTAACCACCCCCCCCCCACAACAAAAAAAAAAAAAGAGAAAAAAAGAGGTATGCTTCCCTGTGTTTGGTGGGGCCTTTCTTTGTAATGTTTCTTTTATCCTCTGAATGAAAGTTGGATTTTATTTTATTTTATAATAATAAATCGCATTTACTGTATCCGTGACTGGTTTCACGTGGCTGCATTTTTATCTTATCTATGTGATGTGAACTAAGATATATTAATTACTCGTCCCTGCTTCTCGTCATTGATGAAGATAGGATTTTCTCTAGAATTCACAATTGATACTGTATGGTTTAACATTTTACATCTTTTAGGATTTTTCCTTCTTGACCCATGTTGCATCATTTGATGTCTATTTTAAAATGGGGCTCTGACCTATTTTCAATGTTGTAGTTTGCTCTGTTGGAGGGCTCATCCGTTGATGATGAGCTGGCAAACTTGAAGAAAGAGTTATCTGGAAGCTCAAAGGTAAATAATTGGTTAAATTTAATTTTTTTCCCGATGTTCTTACTCTTTGTTATGCACTTTACACTTTACCGCGGGAACTGGTATGAATTTATGAAGCTAGGTTGGCATATTCTATTCTTCATGATCATTTTTTTTTAAAATCTCTGATCATGGCTTCAGATAGATCAGACTTCCTATTATTAGGTTGCATTGTCGTCTAGGGGATGGAGTCCACTAAATGAAATAGTGTTGTTAGCTTCTTGGCTTATATCACCCATGTAACTGATAGTAATTAATGTTTCATACCTATTAAAAGGAGGTGTGCTAGAGAGAGTTCTCATTCCTCGAACATTGGAGAAAAAGAACTCTTTCCAATGGGTTAAGAGGGTAATATATATATATATTTCACTTTTTGATAAGAAACAAAGATTGAATATATATAAAACAAAAGGGAATACAACCCAAGGGCCAGGGTTGAGGAAAGCCCCTCCGGAAAACAAACTATGTGACAAGTGTTTTCCAATCTCTAATAATCATCAAAATGTAGTTACCTAAGCACGGACATGGACACGACAGGACACAGCGATACGTCAATTCCTAAACTACTAGGATACGGACACGTTGGGGATACACTATTTTTTTAAAAATTATTTTTTTACAATATATGTAAATTTAACATAAATACTAAATGTCTTTCACTAAAAAAAAAAAAAAGCATAAAATGTCAACTGTCAATTTAATTAACCAAAACCATTATAGTTTGTAGATGTACAAATCAACAAAATACGTTGTCCAACATTCAACATAACAAAGCTCTCAATAGAAAATGAAATGAAAGTAGTTTTTCATACAAAAAGTAAAAACTAAATGCTAATGAAACTATCCTTAACACCATCATTCTTATCACCACATCCTCGTTAGTAATTTCAGCCTCCAATTCTGGATCATCCAAAGATAAATTAGCAACTCCAAGCATGCCGACATCTTCAAAAGAATCAAAAGCATCTCCAGCAATATCCCATGACTTGGTCTCTCCTCTTGAATATTCTGGAGTTCTTCTAGACAAAAGATGAAGGTTATTGTGGATAAATACCAAATCTTCTGCACATTGAGGCGTCATTTTGTTTCCCTTGATTGAGTTAATAAAAGAATATATGCTCTAATTTCTTTCACAACATGGAGAGGATGATGGTTGCTTAAAAACTTTAAGACAATCTTTTGAAGCATTTGGACACAGACACCATGAGTTGCCCACCAACTTGTAGGATCTATAGTGTACCTCTCAAATATGGAATCATAATCAGAAAAATCTCCAGTTTTTGTATAAAATTTAGCAAATTCTACGTTTACTTTTGCACAATCCTCAGGGCTACTAAAATATCTCTTTAGACACTTCATTCTCTCTCTAGTTAGTTCCGCATCTTGATGCGGAGCCATTCGATTAGGGTCTTTTGTAAGCCATTTTTCACTGTAGTACCCATATATAAGTTAAAAAATAATGTTAAACTAAAAAAAATATGAACTATAAGCTTAGACTAAGGATAAAAATTAAAAGATATTAATTCAATACCTTGGATTCAATGAATGTGCTAAACAATGAGGTGGAGTACTATTCTTGATCCAATGATCAATGAGAATATTATACACCACATCATAGAAAGAAGAGAATTCACTTGGTCGCAGTCCTTCGTGTTTATATATCACTATCTTCACCTTTTCAATCATTGTATCCCACATATCATACACCAAATGAAAACAAGGAGTGTCTGTATCACAAGCTTTAATCATGTCATATATAAGTGAAGTGAATAAGAAAATATAATTAATTTTGTCCTACCATATGTTGTTGAGCATCAACTCCTTTACATGCCTATGTAGTCAAAGTCATACCAATCATCAAATAATTCCATGGAATTTAACTCCGTTGAAGATGATTCAAAGCCACTATTGCAATACGTAACTAAGATTCAAAAGTTGAGTGATGGAGGTGAAAATTCTTCATGACAATGCAACTTTTTTCATGTCACAAAGAATAGCTCATATACAAGAGTTAGTACTCATTTATTGAAGATTAATGGTCAAGGAATTGGGTCATGTCTAAAGGTGAGACCCAAAGATATAATGGATATGCAAAAATTAGAAGATGGGGCAAAAATCTGACTGAAGAGAAAGGCTCCAAAAAAAAGGATGTTCCTTTGCCACCTAGATCAAGTTCACCTTCAGTCATATTAATTGGTGGAGTGAATGTGAGTAATTCTTCCAACTTTGACTTAGATAATGAGAAAAGAAAGGGTTGTGCACTAGAAAAATCATTCAACAAGACATTGTGAGATCAATTGGATGCACTTATTGCTCTGATATTTTATTCTGTGGGCTTGCCGTTTCATTTAGTAAGGAATCCACATTTTATAGGGGTCTTTACTTACACTGCAAACAATTGTTGTCAGAATATGTGCCTCCCGGATATAATATGTTGAGGACCAGTCTACTTCAAAGAGAAAAGGCTAATATTGAAAGATTATTTGTACTTGTTAAAGGTGAATGGCGGAAAAAAGGAGTGAGTATTGTGAGTGACAGATGGAGTGACTTACAAAGGAGGCCGTTGATTAACTTCATGGCCATTTCTGATGGCAAACCAATGTTCTAAGGTCGGGAGATTGCTCGGATGAAATCAAGGATAAGTACTTCATTGCAAATTTAATGAAGGAAGTGATTAATGAAGTTGGTCATGAGAATGTTGTTCAAGTGATAACAGATAATGCTCCCAATTGTAAAAGTGCAGGACAAATTATTGAATCACAATTTCCGACGATTATATGGACACCATGCGTAGTTCATACACAAAATCTGCCTTGAAAAACATATGTCCTACCAAGAATATTGAAAATAATCAACTTGTTTATGGAGAGTGCAGTTGGATTTCTGATATTGCTAGGGACGTCATGGTAGTGAAATTTTTTATAATGAATCATTCCATGAGGCTCGCTATTTTTAATGAACTTGTGCCTCTTAAATTGTTTTCAATTGCTGAAACACATTTTGCATCGTTATCATTATGCTTAAGAGGTTTAAGCTTCTTAAAGGCGGCTTACAAGCTATGGTCATCAGTGATGAATGGGCAAGTTATAGAGAAGATGACGTGGTGAAGGCGAGACATGTAAAGGAGTTGGTGCTCGACGACATATGGTGGGACAAAATTAATTATATTTTGTCATTCACTTCACCTATATATGACATGGTTAGAGCTTGTGATACAGACATTCCTTGTTTACATTTGGTGTATGACATGTAGGATACAATGATTGAAAAGGTGAAGTCGGTGACACGAAGGACTGCGACCAAGTGAATTCTCTTCTTTCTATGATGTGGTGTATAACATTTTCATTGATCGTTTTGTTGGAATAAGAATAGTACTCCACTTCATTGTTTAGCATATTCTTTGAATCTAAGGTATTAAATTAATATCTTTTTAATTTTTATCCTTAGTCTAAGCTTATAGTTCATAATTTTTTTAGTTTAACATTATTTTTTAACTTATATATAGATATTATAGTGAAGAATGACTTACAGAATACCCTAATCGAGTGGCTCCACATCAAGATGTAGAACTAACTAGAGAGAATGAAGCGTCTGAAGAGATATTTTAGTAGCCCTGTGGATCGTGCAAAAGTAAATGTAGAATTTGCTAAATTTTGTACAAAAATTGGAGATTTTTCTGATTATGATTCCATATTTGAGAGGTATACTATAGATCCTACAAGTTGGTGGGCAACTCATGGTGTCTATGCCCCAAAGCTTCAAAAGACTGCTTTTGAAGTTTTTGAGCAACCATCATCCTCTCCATGTTGTGAAAGAAATTGGAACATCTATTCTTTTATTAATTCAATCAAGAGGAACAAAATGACGCCTCAACATGTGGAAGATTTGGTATTTATCTACAGTAACCTTCCTCTTTTGTTCAGAAGAACTCCAAATATTTAAGAAGAGAGACCAAGTCATGGGATATTGCTAGAGATGCTTTTGATTCTTTTGAAGATGTCGGCATGTTTGGAGTAGCTAATTTATCTTTGGATGGCCCATAGTTAGATGCTAAAATTACTAACAAGGATGATAGTGATGAGGGAGGTTTGAGATGATAGTTTCATTAGCCTTTAGATGTTACCTTTTGTATGGAAAACTACTTTCCATTTCCTTTCATTTTCTATTGACTATTGAGAGCTTTGTTATGTTGAATGTTGGACAACGTATTTTGTTGATTTGTACATCTACAAACTATAGTGGCTTTGGTTAATTAACTTAAAAGTTGACATTTCATGCTTTTTTTAGTGAAAGATATTTAATATTTTATGTTAAATTTACATATATTATAAAAAAATAATTAAAAAAAATAGTATATTTCCAATGTGTCCGTATCCTAGTATTTTAGGAATTGACATATTGCCATGTCATGTTGTATCCGTGTCCGTATCCCGTGTTCCAATCCGTGCTTCTTAGGTCTGAGTGGCGGTAGCTCTCTAGGATATTTCGATATCCTTGGATTGACATAGATTGATTGAACCATTAGAGAAAGTATGGAAATAGGGTGAGTGGTTGTAGCTCTTTAGGGTGCGTATGTTATTTCTATCGTCAATAGTGAATCGTTTAGATTTTAGAATAAGTTTGTCCTCGGGATGGTGGGTAAAAAAATGGAAACTATATTATGTAATTGAGGAGAAAACAACCAGAGAGGAAAGAATGCCAGTTTCCCTATTCAATTTGCCCAGTAAAGTAGCTCAAACAAGAAGTGGAAAGGCTTTACAGGAATTTTATTTGGTGAGGAGGGCCTAACGGATCGAGCATCCACCTTGTGAAATGGAGCAAAATTCTCTTCCCCATTGAACAAGGTGAGCTGTTGCTACCGTTGCCACATGAGAACTAGCCACTACAATAGCCACCCAGTTTTCTATTGTCTAGCTCTCAAATCTTCCATCGATCGATTTATACTCTTATAATCAGTGTGTGTGAATTTTATAGCTTCTCAATCTGCACGTTCGTACTTGTTTTTTTGGCTCTTTTAACCTTCTTGAGTGATGGATCTTTTGAGTCAAATATTTTAACATTACCTGTTATTTTTCAATTTTCCAAACATCTAGAACATTCCTCTTCATTGGCATCCTCATATAAACATTCCTTTAGTGTGTGAACTAAAAATAGAATCCTCTCTCTCTCTCTCTCTACAGAAAGGAGAACTTCCTCCAGGAAGAACTGTTTCTGGCAGCGCATTTCCAGTTCGTGATGCTGAGATCGAGTCGGAACTCAATGAACTGAGGCAAAAAGCAAGAGAATTGTAGGGGTATGCCAAATCATTAGAATGTTTAATGTCCAAATTTTTATTTTTAGTAACTGACATCATTCCATATTAGAATTACATTGTACAGGAAGAAAAAGGATCCAAACAGATCAACAATTGTATAGCTAAACACCAACTTGAAAGAGTAATTTTTGGAGTGAGGGTACAATACCTTGTATCGCAAAATCTGTTTAGGTCACATATATTGATGAATCTGTGGGATCAAATGTTGTTTGTAAGTTAAATACACAACTTTCTGAACATAGATGATCAAGTTTTTTTTGGTTATCTATTTGATGTTTTTTCACCAACTTTCTGTATATGCCCCGGGTACTTTTCAAGAAACTGGCTGGGATCTTTTGCATCATGGAATTTGAAATTGTGTTTTAAGGACTCCTTTCCTCTTTTTCAACCGTTTAATCTTAATGTTCAAAATTTTATTTTCAATTTTAGTGTCTTCTTCAAGTTAAACTTTCTTTTTGTTATATTCACATGATTAAAACTAGGTTAAAATATCATTTCGACCTTTGTACTTTGGGTTTCATTTCATTTGTCTTTATACTTTTAAGGTCAAAAATGACTTTTAGTTTCTAAACTTTCATGGAAATAATAATTTAATTCTTAAATTTTGGTTTGTAACAATTTAGTCCACGTACTATCAATTTTGTGATAATTTAGCTCCCGGATCTTACTACGTAACAATTTAGTCTTCGTGCTTCAAATATTGTAATAATTTAGTTCCTATAGTAAAAATTAGTGTTAAAATTTAATGAGTTTTTTTTTTTTTTTTTTTTTTGCGTAAATAAATAGATAGACTAATTAGATACTCAATAATTTTATACAATACAAAGTCTACATCATAAAATAATAAAAATTGACATCTAATTTTGATAAAAAATTTTACGTTAGAGACTAAATTGTTATAAATTTGAAAGTATAGGGATCTAATGCTAAAGTTTAGGAACTAAAGTTATAAAATTAAAAGTATATAGACTAAGTTGGTACAAACCAAAGTTTAGAGACTAAATTGTTTCTTTCATGAAAATTTAGAACTAAAAGTATTTTTTAACCTACTTTTAATTGACCTAATTTAGTTTTTGTATTTTCAATAAAACTTAATTTTAGTCCATGTAATTTAAATAAATCTTAATTTTAGTACTTCAAAGTTTTTTCTTTTTTTTCAAAATTAGCTATATAAATAATAATAGTTTTCATGCCAGAAATAATAATAATATATTCTAAAAATAAAGGAAATGCCAATACAAACTTTTCTTTTGTTAAAGAGATTAATAATAAATAAACAAAGAAAGTACAAAGACTAAATGAAATGAAATCCAAAGTACATTGTTAAAATTTTTAAATAATAGTTTAATCATATAACTGAGTGCGTTATGTCATTTCGATTCTATGACGTTGCTATATATATAATCAAACAGTATTATATTATTAACAAACTTAAACCTAATAATCAATTAAAATTTTAGAATTATATATTTACTAAAGCTTTTATCAAGCTATTCGTTAAAAAAAAAAAAAAAACAATCCGAAAAAATTACTCAAGAAAAGAAAATCTGATCAAGGAAGAACTCTTTTCCAATTTCCTTATTTATTTATTTATTCATTTTTATTTTTTAAAAAAGATGAGAATACAAACTAAAATATCTCTTACCATAATCTATTTCGTATCAAAAACTTATTTCAAGAAATTTATTATCTAAACCAAAAAAAAAAAAAAAAAAAATTTAAATCTTATTTTGGTTCCTGAATTTTGAATAATGTTCTATTTTAGTCTCTAAACTTTTAAAAATGCTCGTTTTAGTCTCTAAACTTTGAATATTATTTTATTTGGCGTCTAAATTTTTAAAAATGTTTGTTTTAGTCCATAAACTTTTAAAAAGTGCATATTTTGATCCTGGATATATTAAGATTTTGTTAATTTTTTAACAAAATGGCGAGGAGACTTGTATTTTTGGATAGCTAAGCTACCAAATAAGTGAGATACGTTAAAAAAAAAAAGAAAAAAAAAAAAATCAGAATTTCAATTTTGAATATGATGACAAAGCGGGGAAGTTTAAAAGATATTTTTAGTTCAAAATTTTGGTCGTTCAGTATTTTGGCGTGTTGGTTGTTGGCATTTTACTTCATCTTTATTTTGCTCAATACATCTAGAGTCTAGTCATCCAAAAAATACATACTTCCTCACATTTATGTTGAATAGTCAACATAATTTGAATAGTAAGGATCAAAATAAAAACATTTTAAAAGTTTATGGACTAAAACGAATGTCTTTTAAAGTTTAGGGATCAAAATAAAACAAGATTTAAAGCTCAAGGACTAAAATAATGTTGGAACTAGAAACATGTAAGAGGAAACAATTAGGATCTTAAGGATCCTAATTTCATTAATTTAAGGATTAAGCATGTAAGTTCGAAGCTGTAAAAACAGAGTTTGATGTGCAATCTTTGATGTAGCTCAAAATTGAATATGTCCTTTAGTTGTTTTTTATCACAAACACTTTGGAGACCACCGCTAGAGTCTTCTCTGTTATTCTCCGGCCTTAAAACGGATCGTGAGATCCAAATTGATGAAGAGTTTGAAGGGAAAAGAGAGTTTGGAGTTCTTAATTTGTGAGAGAAAATTTCAGCTTCATTAGCCAAAATGATCAACCCTTTCTCAGTAATTTCTTCTTCTATTTAAAGAAGACTTCATGCAACATTTATGTCATCACAAATTGACTGCAAATTGAACACCAATTAAGTGAAATTTCGATGTGTTAAGCAATCCAAAATGTGGGACAAACCCACCAACAACTAAAATCCAATTAATATTGAATTTCTAAATTCAATTTGTGAATTTATAAAATTAATTCAAATAATTAATTTTAATTAATTTAAAATCAATTTTAGATAAT